>NC_142944.1:48446736-48491736 GCF_046866305.1 Octopus bimaculoides | reverse complement strand
CTCTGTTTGTTTTTTTCGTTGTTCAAAAAAAAGTTTGTTTTCTGTTTTTTTTTTGATGTCCTGTACCCATGTATGCATGTATATATACATATATATGTAGGTATGTTCGTATATGTATGTATGTATATATGCATATATTTATATATTATTTATATTATTATATGATCGAACGCCATGCATCCTTTTCCAAATAAGTTTTATCTTAATAATTACGATGCGCACACTTATTCTATCTCTTTTCTGTCTATCTCTCTCTCTTGTTCTTCTTCCTTTCTGTTTTTCTCTCCCACCCTTTCCCTATTTTTCACCTCTCACCTTCACCGTCTTCTCTCTCACTCCTCCTCCTGGACTCTCTCGTTGCTCACACGTGACCAACGGCCATTCTTTCTTCCGCTTCCTTCCTAAAGAAAAGACGTGCTTTTATCTGTCTCTTCTCAAAGCTCATTTTTCCAGCGTTCACCACTTCACATCGTCTTGGCTTAACAGCCCTTACTGTTTGTTTTTACTGTTTTGTTCTCACTGTCCTGTTTGTTGTTACCACTTTCACCCTTCACAGAAAATCCCAAATTTTATTTAATTTGCTTTACGGAAAGGACTGTTTTAACGAAGTCGCATCTTACGTCCTTATCTTCGAAACGCAGAGTAGATAAAACAGGAGACAACTGATGAAGCGAATGTTCTTTATGTTGCTCTGTTTGTTTGCTTTTTTGTTGTTCAAAAAAAAAAGTTCGTTTTCTATGTTTTTATTTTTTATGTTCTCGTTTCTCATTCTGTCTACATTTTTTTCATGTCTTGTACTCATATATGCATGTATATATACATATATATGTAGGTATGTACATATATGTATGTATATATGCATATATTTATATTATATATATATATATATATATATATATATATATGCAGTAGGAGCATTGATAGTCCTGTTCGTAAACTATGTAACCAGGATACTATATGTTGATATGTATATATATGCATGGCAGGTGTGGATATTTTATGTATATAATGGACAAATTCCTCCCATCTCCATGGAAAAAAAAATAAAATATATAAATGAAAAATGAAAAGAAAAATTAAATGAAATCTTTATCTTTGCCCAATATTTGCCAAAATCTCTCTATTTTATTTTTCTTTTTCCAATACCCGAACCTCTCCACCAACCACCTTCATCTGAAGATATTTTCAACGATAAATCCTCCTTGCCCCTACCAACATTCATCTCATTCTTCTCTACTCCTATTTTTTCTTTCTCTTTAAGCTTCAATCACAAAAGCTAAGAGAGAAATTTATTATTTAACTGTATTTTAAATTTTTTTTTTTTTTTTTTTGACAATATTTCATTTTGAATTAACTTCCTGCTCATCATTTTATTATTATTATTATTATTATTATTATTATTATTATTATTAATTATTATTATTATTATTATCATCGCACCTTCACAGAATTCTCCCGAAATTCAGATGATTGTAGAGTTGATATATATACACTCATTGTCTGGTATTCAGAGGAAAACACAAGAAAGAAGAAAAATATTCTTTATATATATATATATATATATATATATATATATATGTATATACTGGTTGAATAAATGTATAATATATGTATATATATGTGTATTGTTTGTCTATCGAAAAGAAAGATAAAGACAAATAATGATTCTGAAGAAACAAAGAATCGAAGAAAAGAAAGAAAACAATAGAAAAAGTTCAGAAGAAAATATATTTGGGGAAAAATAGTAAAGGAACTTCCTATTTTTAGAAAAGCTATCATGAATATTTACATTTGGCTATATTTTGGCGCTTTAAACACAATATCAAATAGTAGCCAGTCAAAAGAACTTTGATTTAAAATTGGGTTTTTCTTCTTTCTTTTTTTTTTTTTCTTAAATAATAAAAAAAAAAGTCTTTTTTAAAAAAATATTTTTATCACAAGTTATGGTTAGTTTCATAATTAATAATTAACATTTGATGACACTACTGGAATTTAATGAAGAAGTGTTAATATTCCAGCATTCCAGAAGCTGGTCCCTGTGTTAAGAGCAGATGCTAGATGCAGTTTTTAAAATGCATAGGATACCACTTTTATATATATATATATATATATATATATATATATATATATATATATATGTATATATATATATATATATATATATATATATATATATATATATTCATATGTGTGTTCATTTGTTTTGTTTTTTTATTCGTTTTTGTTTGTTCTTCATGTTTGAATTATTATAATAATGCTTCTTTAAGTTACTTCTCTATTTTCTCTACCAAGATAATGGAATTAATCAACTTTCTAACTCTCACACACACAAACACACACGTACGCACCTACACACTTATAGTCCATTTGGGATAATACATCATGACGTCAAGTATTTGTTGTTAGCTAATGATGATAAGCAATCATCAGACAAGACTCAACCAGTTACTAAACTATCCATGTCTTATATATGCTGCGCGTATGTGGAACTTCGTGTATTGTTGCATCTTGAGTTGAAAATAAAAGGTTGTAAGGGGCATAAATGTGGAGGCGCAATGGCCCAGTGGTTAGGGCAGCGGACTCGCGGTCATAGGATCGCGGTTTTGATTCCCAGACCGGGCGTTGTGAGTGTTTATTGAGCGAAAACACCTAAAGCTCCACGAGGCTCCGGCAGGGGATGGTGGTGAACCCTGCTGTACTCTTTCACCACAACTTTCTCTCACTCTTACTTCCTGTTTCTGTTGTGCCTGTAATTCAAAGGGTCAGCCTTGTCACACTCTGTGTCACACTGAATATCCCCCGAGAACTACGTTAAGGGTACACGTGTCTGTGGAGTGCTCAGCCACTTGCACGTTAATTTCACGAGCAGGCTGTTCCATTGATCGTATCAACTGGAACCCTCGACGTCGTAAGCGACAGAGTGCCAACACACAAGGGGCATAAAGCATTATATGTTAATACTGTATGGGAGTTATTTCTTTTGGTTGGTTAAGAATATAGTTGAAAGTCTTTAAGAATATAGACAAGGTAAAGAACAAAAAAGGTACATGAAGTATTACTGGAACTAATTGGGATCTAATTATATGAAATAAAATATTAGAAGTCAAAATTGAAAATGTAACATTTCTAACTTTTTAACTTTGTATATTTATTCCATACCTTCTTATTTCTCCATCCTCCATTCATATTTTATATACATTATTATCTTTTTTATTTTTTACTTGTTTTTTGTCATTGGGCTGTGGCCATGCTGGGGCATCACCTTGAATTTTAGTTAAGCAAATCACCCCCAGTACTTATGATTGTTTTCTAAGCCCAGTACTTATTGTGGCAGTCATTTTTAGTGAACTGCTAAGTTACAGAAACATAAATGCACCAGCAGTGGTGGGGGATACACACACTCACACACACTTTATAGGCTTCTTTCAGTTTCTGCTTACCAAATCTACTCACAAAGTTTTGGTTTTACGATAGGTTATACCCTGGAAACTTTCTTAAGACACCAGATACCAGAAACTCTCACTCTGACAATACACTTAAATATGTATGTATGTGTATATATATATGTATATATATAGATAGATAGATACTGGTTGAGTTTTGTCACTTGATATTTTTTATCTACCATGAAACTTGAAGTTACAAAGCATTATCTCTAATGAACTCTATTAATTACAAATATATATATATATATATTTCCCTCTACTATTTTATTGAATGCTCTTTTTTTTTTGTTTCTGTACACCTTATTTTAATGTTTATGTGTGTGTGTGTATATACACACACACACACACCCACACCAAAATACACACACATACACACACACACACACATATATACATATACACAAAACCATCCTTGACAATCTTTGAACTCCTCCAGTTAATGAAAATAAAAATATGAAAATTAAAGAAAAAAAAACAATATGAAACAAAATAATATTTTGGATAATTGACATCTAAAACTGTATTATTCCTGTTTTAAGGATCAGTTCTGAACAAAAACAATGGAAGAAAAAAGAAAACTACCGTAACAGTGTGCCATTGGCACTCTTCTACCAAAATCCATATTAGTTAATTTTTTTATATATTCTCCCATTCCTTTCTTTGTCTAAAAAGTAATATTTTATTTCGGTTTAATAGTTCCATATGTATTGGAACTCTTAACTTCATTTCCAGTGGAAAAGGTTATCATTATTTTTTTTTTGTTATTGTTTTTACTTTTTGTTATTGTTTTTTTTTTCTCTCTCTCTTCTTGAAATAATAAAAAAAAAAAATGAAGAGCATAAATAAATTTCTATGTTTCTCATTTTTGTAAGATTGAAATTGTACTGAAGAAAGCTTTTTGAAGCACTCTTAGTAAATATCTTTATCACGAAAACTTGAAATAATTTGCCAAAGCTTATAAGGAAAATGTTATAGTAAAAAGAAAAAAAAACAAACAAAAAGAAACATTATTCTTCTTTATTATTATTATTTTGTTTAAAACAAATATTTTCAATTTCAAACATGCTATCTTGTTGAGAAAGATAAATCTATAAAATGCGATGTGACCTCATCAGGAACCTGTTCTTTGTTGGTTATCAGTTAATTAATTTTATACTATTTTTAACCTTAACACCTTGTTTCAGCTAAATTCTCATTTTCAAAGCAAAAGAAAAGAAAGCATCCTCGTTAATTACCTAACAACTGAGCATTCCTTGTGTGTGTGTGTGTGCGTGCGTGCGTGCGTGCGTGCGTGCGTGTCTGTATGCGTGTGTGTGTGTCTGTTTAAATATATATTTGCATGCACATGCACACAGAAAAAGAAGAGTATTGATGACAAAGCACCCCTAGGGTACACCTGAGATGATAGTGTTAGTTGCAGATACCAAGTTTGGTGCATGATGCAGAGGATCAGAGAAACAAGATTCATGAAGCTGATAGGGGTTTTCTCATTCTCTCTCTCTCTATATATATATATATATATATTAATATATAGTATTAGGGAAAAGAACCAAGGTCTATGAACTCATCGATGAAAATCCAGTCACATATAGAAAAAATTTATAATTAAAAGTACAATAAATAAGTATAATATAATACAAAGTAAATATAAGATCAAGATAATAAAATGACTACACGTGTTTCATAACCAATTTTCAAATATATATATATATGGAATAACATAAATGTCAAATGACAAGAATGAGTGCTCAACACTGCATTGGTGGATAAAATTTCTTTATTTGTGTATTAAGGCTACCATTGGTTTTATGTTCAGAAAAATATCTTAATTTTTCAAGCCGATCACTTGGAGGAATGGTGTTCATCTCCATATATATGTGTGTGTGTATCTTTAATCTTTTACTTGATTCACTTATTGGACTATGACCATGTTGGGGTACTAACTTGAAAGGTTTTAATTGAACAAATTGACCCTAGTACTTAAGTCTGGTACTTATTCTATTGATCTCGTTTGCTGAATAGCTAAGTTATGGGGATTTAAACAAACGAACATCACTTGTTAAGCAGTGATGGGGAGGACAAGATAAAACTCACTCAACACACACATATATATTCAATGGACTTCCACACAGTTTCAATCTACCAAATTCACCAAACAGGACTTGGTGAGTCTGTGGCTATAAATGAAGACGCTTTCCCATGGTGCCATGCCATGAGACTGAACCCAACACTTCATGGTTGCAAAGAGAGCATCTTAAGCACATAACCATGCTTGCACTTACAAGATCAGATTGGTGCCTGGTGCAACCTTCTGACTCACCAGTCCTCAGTCAAACCGTCCAACCCATGCCAGCATAGAAAGCAGACGTTAAACGACGATGACGATGATGATGTATGTCAGTATAAAGAAATTAAATTGACAAGTGAATAAGAAATTATGCCATGAACTCAATTAGCTTACAGTTGATCCTGCTATAAGATGCAATGCACTCATAGTTGAGAGCTTGTGTATCACCCTACAGCTTCAATAATGAGTGCATTGCATCTTATAGCAGAAACATTGGTAAGTCAATGAATCTCTTTACAATTTCTTATTACTTTCTCATTTTAATTTCTTATTACTTCTCTCTACTCAACTGATGCTTTATTCTGAAGCATGTTTATACTGAGTTCTAACCCCACATTATTAGTATCACTATGGCTATGAAGAATTTATATATATATAGATATATAGATATATAGATAGATAGATAGATAGATAGATAGGGTGATAAATTGAATATTAATTCAATTTAGAACCAAGTGGCCTAGCATATAAAAAAAAATCTGTAAATTCATAAAAAAAATTGTATTACATGTGTATAATGGATGACCACTAGGTGGACATCCAATATGCTAGAAAGAGGTCATCAACGACCCAACCACAAAGAAAAATAATGTTCTCCAGAAAAATTTCGCAAAACACCAGAACAGGACAAAATGAGAAATATACAGAATAAAGAATTATCTATGGACTGCTGCAGTTTCGAACATTAACATTTTACTTACGTAACAACATCCGTGATCTCATCAGCATAGACGTTCTAGAATCAATATAATTTGCAGAACTATACACGAATTGTCTTCATGAAATAAGATTTGCATATAGTTCTATCGATTACATTGGGGCTATTTTTCAAGTTGCCTCAGCCCCGGCACACAAAATTCCGGAAACAGTTCTGCAAAGAATAATTCACTGCAGTATATGTTGCCGGCTGGAGAACATAACTATTTAAATTATTATTTATATAGATAGGGTGATAAATTGAATATTAATTCAATTTAAAACCAAGTGGCCTAGCATATAAAAAAAATTTGAAAATTCAGAAAAAATTGTGTTACATGTGTATAAGGGATGACCACTAGGTGGACATCCAATATGCTAGAAAGAGGTCATCGACAACCCAACCATTATTTTTCTTGTGGTTAGGTCATTGATGACCTCTTTCTAACATATTGGATGTCCACCTAGTGGTCATCCCTTATACATGTATATATATATATATATATATAAATGTATGTATATATTATCAACTAGTTGTCTATAAGTCGGACAAAAAGCACACACACTACCAGAGGAATTAAGAAGTTATACTTTCTTTGTTGAGCAGTCTGTTCTTGGATGTGGCATATAACCAGTTTGGCAATATTGACAACTCTTCAAACATTTTTATATATATATGTGGGTGTGGGTGTGTACATCCACCAAATCTAATGACCAAGTGATTACTAGTGACAAATGCTAAACTACTACAAGATTTTTCTTTTCTTTTTTTTTTCAGGATAAAGCTGCATGCACACACACCCACACACACACACACATCAGACTCACTCTCTTATGCCTACAATAATATTACTAGTGGCAAGATAAAATCAAGATAGTTGAGGTTGTATAAGAAAGCAAAAGACTGCCAAATTTGGCTGAAGGGATTCCCAGTCTCCATATTACCATCTCATCTAGTATATAGCCCAGGATGTGCAACATCCTACTAGATGTTTGACCTGAATCATAGCTTCCCATCATAGTATGATGGTATGTTGCTACCTATACCAGTTTCTCCCACCAACTTTTAAGCTGTGCAAATAAAGATCACTTATTTTTTTCACGCATCATTTAGATGAGATGTGAACCTACCATTAACAACTTACAAACACACGAGTTCATGTGCATTGTACATGCTTTGGGATAAAACTTTATTGAGTCCATATGCTCTTTACTGATCTTGTTTTCCATCACATCATTAAACATCCTTTTTTATGAAAGGTTTGACAGAAACTTCTGAGTCACAGGGCTGCACTAAGCTGTAATGTCTGATTTGGCATGGATTCCACAGCCGGACGCCCTTCCCAATGCCAACTACTTTTTTTAATTTTTTTTATTACAGAGTATATTTTTTATAAATCGTTGCTACTCACCTTCACTTTTTTGTCATCAGTTACAAACACCAAATCTGTCGTTCACAGCTCAATGAAAATAAATTCATTCGTGTATTAGAACAACTTATAGTACATTTGTTGACATTTGCAGAGCTTGGGTAAGCTACATTTAAATAAATGACATCACATGAAACAGCATTGATTAATATGAATCTGTATAAAGTCATAGTTGACATGTTTGAGTGTATGTTAACATGATAAGACCTTTCACTGTGGAAGCAGATACAGACACCTATATATAAAGATAGATAGATACATAGATAGACTTCCATATATCTTGGACACAGTCTCACTATATGTCATCTTGAGTGAGTTTTGTCTATTATTACCTTGGACAAACCAATATCCACTGTGAGTGAATTTGGTGGAATGAAACCAAAAGAAGCTTGTTCAATGTATGTGTGTGTCTCTCTGTCTTAACATTACTTGTTTACAAGGGTGACCCTCATACAGGTGGTTTCATTTCTTTCCAATCTTTCATGAAAAGATATCTGATTATGGGGGAAATATTAAGTTGCTTGGGAACAAGTAAAAGCTTGAGACTGAGATAGTATCCAAGCCATGCAGACTTGAGGAAAATTGAGATAAAACAATGTTGATGATGTACTATATGAATCCTGTTGTGTGTGTGTTTATGATCAGCATTTGCACAGTTTTTACCCCCCCCCCCCCCCCAAACAAATTCCATAGACGAGGTATTGGTGAAACCAAAGGTTGTAAAAGAAGATGCCTTAATAAGATCCAATTGAGATTGTGTTACAAAGTGAACACATATATACAGCATTATCAACTTTATATATATATATAAATATATTAAATGTAAACTGAAAACAGAACACAAAGGATATCGTGGTACACGTGTTTCAAGCTTTATACACAAACTGTCATTACATCAGTGTATATTGTTGATATAAAGGATGGTTTAAAGCTATCTTCAGCCACAAACATTTTCAGTCCCAAGATTACATCAGAAAGAAAGGGAGTATTCACAAAAACAAAACAACAGACGAAGACAGGTGGTGTAGAAAACAAACAGATGTATTAGCATAATGCTTGGGAATTGAAAAAGTCTTTAACGTTTCGAGCCTACGCTCTTCGGCAGAAAGGAACAAGGAGAGAAAAAATGTGTGTAGTGGTCAGCGATCTATCATGGCGAATGCTGGATGAATGTTTCAGAAATCATCTCTAGCAGACTCACATGTCGGGGCTGCTCTTGATTTGCTGCAGCAGACAGAAAAGCTAATGCTGACCTGTGATGGACAGCTGTCAATATATGTATATATGTGTGTGTACTAGTTATGATTACATATACCATAACTAGTAGTACTGCTTAGTACAGTGGCCAGCTAACTACTATATAGGAAGCTGACTGGATAGTGATAATCTACATGAACTCATACAGCAGTAGTTCTACATCTTAATGTACACCAAATGCATATACACACACACATGTGGGAAGACAAATGAAAGAATGTGACACTCAATACTTATAGTAGGAGTTGGGTTTACATTTGATAACAGCTTGACTCAGCACCAAATGATTTAATGATACTTGGATCATGGGACACTTCCATCTCATCAGAAATCAGGAACATGCTCACACACACATACACTTATTTCTTTTTTTTTTTTTTTTTTTTTTTTTTTTTTTTTTTTTTTTTTAGTATTTTGCATCATATTCAGAAATAACAGCATCATTGGTTACAGATCTCCAATGGATCAATCACTGGTTCAGTGGAATTTTCTTTACACGAATGGCAAAGATTGCCTGCAACTTAAATGTCAAACATTCTTATTATAGTTTCGATCACCAAATTCTGCTCAAATGTTATTGTGCATACCAGATAATACACACCTAACATCCTATGCAGAGAGCTCAAACCATACTGGGTAGTGAATTTCTCATCCACTGGACCAAACTTGCATACATCCATGCATATATATATATATATATATATATATATGAGGGTGTACCTAAAACAAACCGGAATTTTGCAATAGTATTTTATTCGCTTAGTTTTACATGTTTACACTTTTGTTGCCTTCAAAGTATTCTCCATTTGAAGCAATTCATTGGTCCAGGCATGCTTTCCATTATTTGAAGCAGTCCTGGAACTCTTGTGAAGCAATGCCTTTTAATGCCTCCGTTGGTTTTTACTTCACCTCCTCCACAAATTCTGTAGCACCAGCTTTCATCACCAGAGATGACCTTCGAAAAAAAGGCCCAAATCAACTTTCAGCTGTTCTTTCTGTTCACAACACACATTCAGTTGTGACTGCTTTTGATCTTTGAGAAAGTGAGGCACAAATTTTGCTGCAACTCCTTTTATTCACAATTCCTCGCTCAAACTTCATTGGCAGAAGCTTCAAGACACACCAGACATATCAAAAAGTTTGGCAGTTGTTCAGTGACGGTCCTCCAACATCAGTTCATGAATTTTCATGTTTTCATTCATCCAGGAGATCGACAGTTGTCCTGAACGAAGTTGGTTTCCAAGCAACAAGTGACCATTCTTAAAGTGTGCAAACCCTCATAGGCTGTTTGAAGCATGACAACTGTTTAGGCTGCTCTTTTTCCCCACCAGCAGAAAACAGAATTTCACAGAAGCACACTGTTCCTTCATTTCAGCCATCACAAAAATCAACGAATGGGTGAAGCCCTGCAAAACAAAGACGCACCACGTGGCTGTACGACTTCGCGCAATGATGCCGCTCGTGAAGTGGCTTCTCTTGGAAGAAACCTGAACTGCAATGGGCTTGTTCCACAGAGAACATTTCCAATTACTTTTTGGTATCTCCTCACATATATAAAAGTGAATTTAAAATATACCTATAAATGAAACAAAAGTGTATATGTGTGTGTATATATATATATATATATGAAATAAAGATGTATGTATATATTTATATATGAATGACAAGGACCTTTTTGTGTGCACAGTCTGTGACAGACCATGTCTGTCCTTGGCTGGCCTCAAATCTCACCTGCGAACCCATGGAAAACAAACCTCATCCAGCTATTCTGATTATATGTCTGTGCACACGTTTGAATGTGGTGTGTGCCAGAGGGTTTGCAAATCCAATGGGGGTCTTAAAAGACATGTTAGGATCCACAATGAGCAGAACTTACTTGCAGGTATTGGTAGTGCAAATCAGAGGTGCAATCTGTGTGGGTGTTTTTTCAAAACACTGTCTGGTTTAAAAAGCCACATCAGACGCCATGAAAGGGCTAAGGTGTAGGTGCAGGAGGTGGTTAAACTCTGTTTAAGGAGTAGACAACCACCATACCATATATATATAATGTATGTGTGTATATGTACAGTAAACAAAAAAAGGAAGAACAGACAATTGGTATCAGTTTAGAGCATGGAATTTATATATCTAAACATAATTGTAGAGAGGAGGCACAATAGCCCAGTGGTTAGGGCAGTGGACTCGCAGTCAGAGGATCGCGGTTTCAATTCCCAGCCTGGGCGTTGTGTGTGTTTATTGAGTGAAAACACCTAAAGCTCCACGAGGCTCTGGCAGGGGGTGGTGGTGACCCCTGTTGTACTCTTTTGCCCCAACTTTCTCTCACTGTTTCTTCCTGCTTCTTGAGTAACGCTGCAATGGAGTGGCGTCCCGTCCAGCTGGGGGAACACATACGTCATAGAAACCGAGAAACTGGGCCCATGAGCCTGGCTAGGCTTTAAAAAAGGGCGCATAAAAAAAAAATTGTAGAGAAGAATAGAATGTATCAGAAATAAGAGAGTTTTCTTATATGGTTCAAATGTACAGAAAACAAAAGACGAAGGCAGGTGAGGAAACAACAAGCAGGTGTATTAGTTTGATGCTCAGGAAGACTGGAACAGTTTTTAACGTTTTGAGCATACACTGTTCAACGGAAAGGGTTGAAAGGGAAAAAAGAAAAATCAGAGAGAAAAAGGTGTGTAGGATTCAACATGATCCCAGCTGTGTACTCTTGAAGCACATCTTGAAGCACTCCAAAGTTGTATGTAGATGATATATTTGTTTGAGATATGCATAAGGGTTGAAAAATACAGGAAGATATTTCTTCCAGAGTAATTACATATCAAAACTGGAGATTGGGAAAAAAAGTATTTTTGATATTATTTTTTCACCATTACATTTGTTTCATTTGCTAATAGGAGTTACAAAATTTGTACATGTTAGATAAACTTGTAAGATACTTCCTATTAGAAATTCTTCAAAGAATCAATAATTATTTGATTCTTTATCTAAAGAATTTCTTATAGGAGATATCTTACATCCTTCTCCTACATATACAATCTTGTAACTCCTATTAGCAAACAAAACAAGTGTAATGGTGAATAAATAACACCTAAATCTTCTCTCTATCATCTTTGATATATATATGCATACAAATGTGTGTGTGTATAATATACATATATATATATATATATATTACTCAATTGAAGAAAGCTCCGAATGACCCATGCTTGTTTTTTCCTGCCCTTTTTTGTATTGTCTGTCTGGATGTTTTGTTGTCACCTGATGCATTCTTGTTCCATTTTTTGTTTTCCTTTTTATATATACATATAGTGGTGTATGTACACTTTTGGTCTCTTATATCTAAGTACATATATATGTATATATTTATATATATATATATATATATATATATATATATATATATATATATATATATATATATATATATATATATAAATTCTGTACGACTCTCTTATTCTTTCTTTCAGCCCCTTCACACGTATTTCATTCTTTCCACTTTTCTTTTTCTCACTCCCCCTCTCTCACATTTCTTGTCTTCCATTCCTTCATTCTCACTTTCCCTCCTCTTTTACCTCACTCTCTCCTTTACCTTTCTCTTTCTCTCTTTTTCTCGTCCCCCCTAATTCTTCTATCCCTCTGCCTTTACCTCTCTCTTCTCCTTCCACGTAACTGGTCTTCTGCCAAACCTGACTTTTCTTTCTTGTTTCGACTACCATCTGTGTAGCATCTCTTATGTTCCTTCCCATGCCTGTCATCTCTTATGTCCCTGCCATAAGGCTTCACTTCCACACACGCCAGTTTAATTTAATTCGTCCTTAGTCGAAAGACATCTGTTGTCTGTATTTGTATTTGTGTACCATTTCTCCGTTTTTTTCATCCTTGTTTTCCTATACATTCACTTGCTTTCTTCCAAGAAATCTAGTGCTCTTAGCTTAGATTTTCTTGGGGCTGGCCAGATTGGAGCAGTCTTGAGTATAACCGACTGAAACTGCTGAGAAAATCTAGAACTTGACTGAAGATAGAAAACTCTGAATGACCCGTCCTTGTTTTTTCCTGTCCTTTTTTGTATCGTCAAACTGTCCAAATGCTTTGTTGTTGCCTGTTACATTCTTGTCCCATCTTTTGTTATATATATATATATATATATATATATATATATATATATGTATATGTATCTATATGCATATACTTCCATACACACATGCACTTTCTATGTTAATACCTTAGTTCAACGTTTATTATATCAATATAATCAAGACAATTCACAAGAATAACAAATATTAGTTTTCTGTTCTGTTCTGATGTACCATTCCTTCCATCAACTCTACATTTACCAGTGTCTTACCATTTTCCTGCAAAAAATATATATATAATAATAATGTCTGATGCCACTCCTAAAACAGAATGGTTTCTATGAATAGATGCACAGTTCAGTAAGAATTTAGGATTTTCCAGATGAAAAAAATATACAAATTCTATATTTCTTTATTATATCTTCTACATAAGTTATTATTTTTGAAATAAAAGCATATTTAAATATTATGATAAAAGTTTTTTATTTTTAAATAAAGTTCTTGTAAAATTATTAATATAAATCTGCATGTATGTTTGTGGCAGGTGGGTATATATATAGTTGAAAAACAAAAGACAAAGGTAGGTGTATAAACAACAAGCAGGTGTATTAGTTTGACACTCGGGAATGTGAGAAAAAGTCGTTTGCATTTCGAGCCTATGCTCTTCAACAGAAAGGAACATGAAGAAATAAACAGAGAGAGAATAAAAAAAAAACTTGTGAATTTAGCAGTCAATCATATATATATATCTATATATATGTGTATGTATATATATATATATATATATATATAATATATTTATTTATTTATGTATATATTAATATTATCTTGGCTGAAAAACTTCATCATCATCATCATCATCATCGATAATGCAAATATGTTAATAGTTACCAGGGTAGCAAAAATCACACAAAAACTGGGATATTATACCTGGTTAAGGGGTAGAAATTCCATGTTAAAGTTATGTATTTTGAGTTGATATAAGGAATAATAATAAATGGAGCAAAACGCATATAATCAATAAGTTCATTTAATTCCTATACATGTTTAAAAAATTATATGCACTCTATTCCAAAAGAATAAGAGATGCTGGTTTATACATATAATTTTATCATCAGGGAACCATATTACAAATGCAAGACTTATGCTGTTGTGTCATAGTATAATTGGACACAATTATGTATATTGTATATATGTGTTTGTATATACAATATATATATATGTTTACATACAAACAGAAAGAAAGGCATGGTATTACTTATGGTAATAAAATTGATTGAATTTGCCCTACAATAGGATATAGCTGACTGACAGGTTTGAGGACAGGTCTTTTAGGTAAATAAGGCAATTTGTTTTATATGAGATGATTAACAGAATCAGATAGAGCATCCAAAGAAAGAGCCTGAACTATTTAGTTACCTTCCTCTTGTTCCTAAATGCTGAATTCAAATCCATCTTGATGTTGACTTTAGATTTTATCAATCTTGCACTGTGAGGAGATGTTAAAATGAAGTGTCATTTGAGTGTGAAACAAATATGTTATAATCAAATATGGGCTTGTGCCTATGTTGAAAATTATTGGAAGTAATATTTGATAGTTGGCGCAGGAGTGGTTGTGTGGTAAGTAGCTTGCTTACCAACCACATGGTTCCGGGTTCAGTCCCACTGCGTGGCAACTTTTTTTTTTGTGGTGGCGGGCAAGACGAAAAATGGCAGCCTACTCCACTACAAGAGAAAAGGATAGAAAGAAAAAGGAAGAAGAAAAATTAAATATGAATTGTAAGCAGTTCTAATAATGTAAATATTATTAGGCGCAGGAGTGGCTGTGTGGTAAGTAGCTTGCTTACCAACCACATGGTTCCGGGTTCAGTCCCACTATATGGCACCTTCAGCAAGTGTCTTCTACTATAGCCTTGAGCCGACCAAAGCCTTGTGAGTGGATTTGGTCGACGGAAACTGAAAGAAGCCCGTAGTATATATGTGTATATATATATATGTATGTGTGTGTTTGTGTGTTTGTCACCCCCACCCCAACATCACCTGACAACCGATGCTGGTGTATTTACGTCCCCGTAACTTAGCGGTTCGGCAAGAAAAGACCGATAGAATAAGTACTGGGCTTACAAAGAATAAGTCCTGGGGTCAATTTACTCGACTAAAAAGGCGGTACTCCAGCATGGCCACAGTCAAATGACTGAAACAAATAAATGAATAAATGAATAGTTGTTATGACTTAAAGATACTTGGGATCGCATTACATATCCATCTCATCAGAAATCAGAAACATGCTCACACACACACATACACTTTTCTTTTTTTAGTATTTTGCATCATATTCAGAAATAACAGCATCATTGGTTACAGATTTTCAATGGATCAATCACTAGTTAAGTGGAATTTTCTTTAGACAAATGGCAAAGGAGTTCCTGCAACTCAAGGGTCAAAAGTTCTTAATACAGTTTCAGTCACCAAATTCTGGTCAAATTTTATTGAGTATGCCAGAAAATACATTGTTTATTGAAAATAATAAGTAATAGGTGCAGGAGCGGCTGTGTGGTAAGTAGCTTGCTTACCAACCACAATGGTTCTGGTTCAGTCCCACTGCATGATACCTTGGGCAAGTGTCTTCTGCTATAACCTCGGGCTGACCAAAGCCTTGTGAGTGGATTTGGTAGAAGGAAACTGAAAGAAGCCCTTCTTATATATGCATATATGCATATATATATATGTATATATGTGTGTGTATATGTTTGTGTATCTGTGTTTGTCCCTCCCCCCAACATCGCTTGACAACCGATGCTGGTATGTTCACGTCCCCGTAACTTAGTGGTTTGGCAAAAGAGACCGATAGAATAAATAGTAGGCTTACAAAGAATAAGTCCTGGGGTCGATTTGCTTGACTTAAAGCGGTGCTCCAGCATGGCTGCAGTCAAATGACTGAAACAAAATAAAAGAGTAATTGTTTGCAGAAAAATTTTCTGCAGTACAAGTACTTTTGCTTTTTTGCCTTAGTTCTAAGCTACCGCCATAATTCTATATATTAAGGTGAATGAGAACCACTTGATTGATTTACATTGAATTATTAACAGTCTCACTTGAACTGAGTATCTGATCCATAGACATGCTGTCTCTCCACTAAAACGGTCTCTGTTCTCTGGAGTTAGCCAATCCCATACCTTTTCCACTGAGGCATCTGAAATTCTCTTGTCTCTTGTCACCCACTGATCCCTATACCCAGTTCTTATTCCCAGAACATTGGGCCCAGTAGAATCTTCTCTTTGTGCATGTCTTTCCTGCAGGTATTAACCTGCAGTGGTTTAAATGGTGTACACTGATGGCATCAAAATCATCAGTTTCAGAAGGCCTGCTAAGTCACAGGCATTGCCCCACCCCTTCCTTCAGACTCAACAAGTAAAATGAAAAAAAAAAAATGAAATAATTCCTCTGACCATTATCTTCAAAATAGGTCATGTGACCATACATTAATGAACCCGCTACAATTAACATTTAGCAACAACTAGAAATCCGCCTTATTTCAAATGTCATTTTAATTGGTCTACATTCCATGTTCATTTACTTCAGAGCAATAAAAGAATAATTAAAACTTAACTGTAGAATAGCACTTGATCGGCTAAGAGAGTAAACATGTTATAATAAAAAAAAAAGCTGTATTTAAGAAGAATTGTGGCTTTTATTGTAACATGTGCTCCAGCATGGCCTTAGCCATAGGGCTGAGACATATAAAAGAGAAAAAGAATATATATGTAGATATTATACGTAATAAAAGTTACAAAAACTCCAGTCACATAGCATTTTGAACTAAACTGGAACTCATCATTTCCATGTCAAATTTATATTTTTTTAGAATCAAAATATCTATCTTTTTCCAAATCTCTCTCTCTGTGTGCATATGTGTGATTGAAATTTTGTTGTCTTTTTATTATCTACAAAATACATACAGAATAAATACAATATCATAGTCAAGTTTTAATTACTGTCACTTTTAATCAACTAAATACGGAATAGATTTTCTTCCCCACAAAAGTTAAACAAATGAACCACCAACTTCATTTCAATGTTCACTTCTCCATGCATGGGTCAAATGGAACTTGTTGATGTAGATTTTTGACTGCCAGATACCCTTTCCGTTGCCAACTTTTAGCTGTTTCCAATTAAGGTAATATCTCCCCATGTCCAGACATGTTTTCATGTAAGATTGGAAATGAATGACACCACTTGTATTACAGAGACACTCACTTACAACTACCACACAATGTCAAGACAAGGAGGCACAGACACATACATGTACATATATGTATATTCATATAGATAAACATGTGTGTATATATGTATGTATGTATCATCATCATCATCATCGTCGTTTAACGTCCGCTTTCCATGCTAGCATGGGTTGGACGATTTGACTGAGGACTGGTGAAACCAGATGGCTACACCAGGCTCCAATCTGATTTGGCTGAGTTTCTACAGCTGGATGCCCTTCCTAATGCCAACCACTCAGAAAGTGTAGTGGGTGCTTTTACGTGTCACCCGTACGAAGGCCAGTCAGGCAGTACTGGCAACGGCCGCGCTCAAAATGGTGTATTTTATGTGCCACCCGCACAAGAGCCAGTCCAGGGGCACTGGCAACGATCTCACTCGAAAGTCCTTACACATGCCGCAGGCGCAAGTGCCAGAAAGGCGATGCTGGGCACAGGTGCCATCACAATTTTGCTTTCGCTTTCCCCAATAAGTCTTCGCAAGCTGAGTTTCGTGTCCAATGAAGGAGACGATGTTGGCATGGGTGCCAGTCATCGAATTTAACTCGATTTCGATTTCACTTGCCTCAACAGGTCTTCGCAAGTGGAGTTTTGTGTCCAATGAAATATATATATATATATATATATATGCGTGTGTGTGTTTACATATATATGTGTGAATGTTTACATATATATGTGTGTGTGTGTGGCCGATGACAGTACCGCCTGATTGGCACTCGTGCCAGTGGAACGTTAAGAGAAACAAATCCAAGTGTGATCATTGCCAGGGCCATGGATTGGCTCCCGTGCCAGTGACACATGAAAAGCACCATTCAAGCATGATTGTTGCCAGCGTCACCTTACTGGCACATGTGCCGGTGGCATGTAAAAAACAACATTCGAGCGTGGTTGTTGCCAGTGCCACCAGACTGGCTCCCATGCAGGTAGCATGAAAAAATACCTTTTGAGCGTAGTCATTACCAGAACTGCCTGGCTGGCCCTCGTGCCAGTGACACAAAGGCCAGTCAGGCGATTCTGAGTGGTTGGCATTAGGAAGGGCATCCAGCTGTAGAAACTTTGCCAGATCAGATTGAGCCTGGTGCAGTTTCTGGCTCACCAGTGCTCAGTCAAATCGTCCAACCCATGCCAGCAGGGAAAACGGACGTTAAACGATGATGATGATGATGATGATGATGATGATGATGATGATGATGATGGACACTTCCATCAAGGATTCCACAACTTGGTTTCTTGAGCTGAGCATTAGTAAGAGACATTTTATGGTTCTTCATGCTATGAATCCACAATCACCATAAATTAGACCATTTGAAGCAGGTTTTTGGTGGTACTTCTCTTTAAGATTCACATGAAGCTGATAACAATGTCTCTGTCTATTCCAAATCATTTTAAACTAGTGGGCTGCTTTCAGTTTCTGCCTATGATATCCACTCACAAGGCTTTAGCCTGATCAGAGCCTTGTGAGTGGGTGTTTCTGGATGGAAGAAAGAAGCCCATCATGTGTATGTGTATGTATATATTTATGTGTTTGTATCCGTCAAGCCAAGTGAAATCGTAGTTATGACCAATGCTGGTGACACGTAACTGGCACACATGCTGATGGCACATAAAAAGCACAGTTCAAGCATTGGGCCTCATGAAGGTGGTTGATGCCAGTGGCACATGAAAAGCATCTTTCAAGTGTTGGGCCTCACAGAGGCAATGACAAATGACCAAGACCTTTGGCATTATGCCGTGCTTGAGAAGAAGAACCATCAAGCCAAGAGAAATCATAGTTGTAGCAGATACTAGTGTCATAGAAATGCTACCTGTGCCAGTGGCACATAAAAGCACCTGTTACACTCTCAGAGTGGTTGGTGTTAGGGAGGGCGTCCAGCCATAGAAACCATGCCAAATCAGACTAGAGTCTGGTACTGTCCAACCATCCGACCCATGCCAGAATGGACAACAGACGTTAAATGATGATGATCTGTTTGGATTTTAATGAGCAAACCTATGAACAAAATGTATCCTAGCCATGACCATCCCATTTTTTTGTATACCAAGAAGTACACTGGTGAAGTATATCGTTGTCATCATTTTCACCACCAGTACTGTCTGATGTCAATAATAGGTTACAAAAATATCAATAATTGTTTTACTTTGCATATGAATAACCAGGAACAGAACGTACAGCTGTGTGGCTAACAAGCTTATTTCCCAATCATGTAGTTTTGGGTCCATTCCCACTGTGTTGCACCTTGGGCAAGTGTCTTCTGCTATAACCTTAGGCTGGCCAAAGCCTTGTGGTTTGTTTTGGTAGATGGAAACTAATATAGGCTTCTTTTGAAGGCAGCGAGCTGGCAGAAACGTTAGTACGCCGGGCGAAATGCTTAGTGATATTTCATCTGCCATTATGTTCTGAGTTCAAATTCCACCAAGGTCAACTTTGCCTTTCATCCTTTCGGGGTCGATAAATTAAGTACCAGTTATGCACTAGGGTCAATGTAATCGACTTAATCTCCTTGTCTGTCGTTGTTTAGCCCCTTGTGGGCAATATAGAAATAGGAAACTAATATAAGCTCATTGTATATGTATGTCTATACATACACACACACACAAACACACACACACACACACCACACACACACACACACACACACACACGCGCGTGTGTGTATTTGTGTTTATCTGTGTTTGGATATCACATGATGGTTGTAAAAGAGCATTGTTTATTTCCAGTCTTCCATAAAAACATGTCCAGCTGTCAGCAAATATTACCTTGCTTGGAAACAGAGGAGGGTTGGTGACAGGAAGGGCATCTGGCTGCAGAAGATGTGCCTCAATAAATTCCATTTCACTGAAGCAAGTTTGGAAAATTAGACATTGAACCAATGATGATGATGATGATGATGATAAGAGGAAAGACAGTCATAAGGATTCTGTGATATTCATTCAAAGAAACCTGGTGAACTACCAGACTTGTTTGCATTCTGGACAAAATACTTTGCAGCAGTTTTTTTTAGCTCCTTACAAGCTGAGTTCAGATTACACAAGCATGGGGGTCAATGCAATCAGCTGCCTTCTCCCCTCAAAATTGCTGGCCTGGTGCTAAAATTAGAAAAAAATATTTGGTATCAAAATTGCCAGTCTCAGAGGACCTGCTAAGATCATAGGCACTGCTTTCCTATCCAGACTCAGCAAGTAAAACAAAAGAAAAATAATGAAGTGGTCATGTGATTAAGAATAGTTTCTATGGTTTCATGTTTAAGGAGTTCAATTTACAACCATGTGATTTGGGGTTCAGTCCCACTGCATGGTACCTTAGGCAAGTGTCTTCTACTATAGCCTCAGATCAACCAAAGCCTTGTGAGTGGATTTGGTAGATGGAAACTTAAAGAAGCCCATCGTATATATCTATGTGTGTGTGTGTGTGTGTGTGTGCTTATATAGAAATATATATGTGTGTGTCTTTGTGTTTGTGCTTGTCCCCCACCACCACTTGACAACTGGTGTTGGTGTGTTTACATCCCCATAACTTAACGGTTCAACAAAACAGACGGACAGAATAAGACCAGGCTTAAAAAAATAAGTCGTGAAGTCAATTTGTTCAAACTAAAACTCTTTGAGGCGGTGCCCCAGCATGGCCGCAGTCAAGTGACTGAAACAAGTAAACAAATATAAAAGATAATAATTCCTTCGAAACAGGTCATGAGTCCCATATTTTTTTTTGTTAAGTATCCATCATCTACAGCAAGAAAGTTACTGAATAAGGATAAGTACTAACGACCAATTAGTGATAAATTAATACATTTTGTTCAAAGGAAGCGACATTCCTATCTCATAATAGTAAAGATCTATTATAATTATAAAAAGGTCTTGTGATATTATTTCCTATTCTTGGATGATAGAAGGCTTAGAAATGGCAGAAGTAGCATCGAATATAGAAAAATTGATTGTAAAGACTACGAATAAATCAAAACCAATGTTAAGCTGTTTTTGGAGAAATAGCAGGAATTACGGAGATCAATAAAAGAGCATTTGTTACTGATGGCACTTCCTTTCTGCCTTTCCCTCATCCCCTCTCTCTCTCTCTCTCTCTCTCTCTCTCTCTCTCTATATATATATATATATATATATATATATATATATATATATATATATATATATATATAAATATTAGCCATCTGGTTCACCAGGCCTCAGTCAAATCGTCCAACCCATGCTAGCATGGAAAGCGGACGTTAAACGATGATGATGATGATGATGATGATATATATATATATATATATATCTCTTTGTTTACTTGTTTCAGTCACTTGACTGCAGCCATGCTGGGGCACCACCTCGAAGAGTTTTAGTTGAATAAATTGACTTCATTTTTTAAATTGACTTCAAATTGACTTCAAATTTTTTAAAGCCTGGTACTTATTCTATCAGCTAAGTTATGGGGATGTAAACACACCAACACTCGTTGGTGAGTGGTGGTGGTGGTGGGGGGGATAAACACAAACACACTCTAACTTTTCATCATCCGGCACAAGATCACCTCCTCCAATTCCCCCTCCCCTCTCAAAGATGCCTTTTCTTGCAAACTTATTTGGTGACCCAGCCAGTGTAGGTGCCGCTTATAAAGCATCCAGTCCACACTGTAAAGTGGTTGGCATTTGGAAGGGCATCCAGCTGTAAAAGCCATGCCAAAACTGACCTCACCTGTGCTAGTGCCATGTAAAAGGCACTCAGGCCACTCTGTGGAGTGGTTGGTGTTAGGAAGGGCATCCACCCATAAAAACCCTGCCAAAACAGACACAGAAGTATGGTGCAGGCTTCTGCCTGGCCAGCTCCTGTCAAACCATCCCACCCATGTCAGCATGGAAGGAGAATGTGTTAAACGATGATGATGATGATGATGATGATGATGAGTGTGAATAAATAAGCATTACATTTGACAGTAATCTGAATGCTAAGGGGTTAATGTTTATAGGAAGAATTCAGTTTTAAAAAGAATATTGTTTTAAAGAAACCTTTTTTTTTTATATAAACAAAAATGTGTATTTACAGATCTATTCAACCTAACAGTAAGATAAAAGATACAGGGATACAATTAAACACACCCTGAGAAGAATAAACACTGATTTGAAAATACTCAAAGCCAATGAATGTCTGTGTAATCACTTCATCTGTCCATTGTTGTGCCATATCTCTCTTATTATATTATATTATATTATTATAGATACAAACTCGTTAGCAGTCCAATTATGTTTAAGGCATATTTGAACCAGTAAGAAAGCCATTCACTGTATTTTGTCACAGAAAATTTCTCACTGTAGACAAAAACTGAGTTGGTTCACAGCACTTCCTAATCAGACTGTTAGATGCATGCATTTCAGAGTGGTTATCTCCTCTTCAGCAGCAGAGACCAGAAAGGTAGCCATTACAAACTGAAATGAGAAACAGATCCCTCTTATGATATTCCTGTCAACATTCAATGACTGGTTGTGTTATTCAGCAGCTTGCCATAAGTAAAATAAAATAAAATATATTATTCTAATATATATAGTATTTAATATATTATTATAATTTTTTCATTTAGACCTGTAGCAGACTTGGAGTAGAATGGTTGTGTCATTGAGGAGATCACAAGTGGCAATGAAAGGGCTTTGACAAGCTTAGCTTGATTTATTGGGTGACCGAACAATTAATCAAACAATTGATTACTTAATTGGTTAAATGGTTAACTAAATGACTAATAATAATCATTTCTCCCATAGTCATAAGTCCTGAAATTTTGAGGAGGAGGCTGGTCAATTGCATCAACCCCAGTGCTCAACTAGTATTCAATTTATCAACCTGAAAGGATGAACAGCAAAATCAACCTCGGCAGCATAAAGCTGGAAGAAATACTGCAAAGTAATTTGTCCATCATGACAATGATTCTGCCATTTCACTACCTTAATAGAAATAATGATAATTATTTCAAGGCGGCGAGCTGGCAGAATCGTTAGCATGCTGGGCGAAATGCTTAGTGGTATTTCGTCTGTCTTTACATTCTGAGTTCAAATTCCGCCAAGGTCAACTTTTCCTTTCATCCTTTCAAGGTCGATAAATTAAGTACCAGTTACGCACTGGGGTCGATGTAATCGACTTAATCCCTTTGTCTGTCCTTGTTTGTCCCCTCTGTGTTTAGCCCCTTGTGGGCAATAGAGAAATAAGAAATAATGATAATTCCTTCTGCTACAAGCACAAGGCCTGAAATTTTGAGAAAGGGTGCTTGTCAATTGTATTGACCCCCATTGCACAGCTGGTACTTATTCTATCAACTCTGAAAAGATGAAAAGCAAAGTTGACCTCAGCAGAATTTGAACACTAAATGTAAAGCATGAAGAAAAGCTGTTAAGTATTTTGTCCAGTGTGCTAAGGATTCTCCAGTTCATTGCCTTAACCGTAATAAAAAATTATAAAAGAATTTTAAAAAAGTCAGTGCATGTGTTTATTATTGCCATTAATGGCCCTCCCAAAATACAACAAAAAAAACATTTATTATAGGTTATCTTCTGATATCTGCAATGACTATCCCCACTACTGTCTTAATGCATGGGCACACTGAGTAATTGTCTGGGGCAGGGAAGAGGGTGCTGGGTATAGGGGCTCAGTGCTAATTCATGTATACTATGGCTTACTATCAATAAATAAATATTGTAGACCCTAGTGTATAGCTTTGCCTGGAGATGCCTATACTTCTGTTATGAAAGCCCTGACTATCTATATAATGCTGGAACTCAATTTATCTATAGGTTTTTATCCTGGGTTGCTGGGATCCAGCTGTGTGTATCAGTGTTTATTCTTCTCGGGGAATGTTCAACCATTCCTTGCATCTTAGTTGTAGGGTGAGGAAGGAGTCTACCTTTTCTCTGCTGTTAACCAACTGCGAATATAATATTCATCTTGGTGACCAAATTTTTTTCATTTTACAAGACATTTGAGCATGTCCAATCCTGTCAAGGATTCACTGTGTCATTATTACCTCTTCATATCTGTTCCTTGTTGAGGAGGCCCTTAGCTTTGATTAAGATGATGGTAGTTACTCAGGTTTCTCCTCATCCTGAGCGGACAAATCTTTTGCCTTTTACTAAAGAAAAAAAGGCAGCGAGCTGGCAGAAACATTAGCACGCCAGAAATGCTTAGCGGCATTTCGTCTGCTGTTACGTTCTGAGTTCAAATTCCGCCAAGGTCGATTTTGCCTTTCATCCTTTCGGGATTGATAAATTAAGTACCAGTTGCGCACTGGGGTCAATGTAATCAACATAATCCCTTTGTCTGTCCTTGTTTGTCCTCTCTATGTTTAGCCCCTTGTGGGTTATACAGAAATAAGATGATGGTAGTTTTGACCTTGTCTTTCTAGGTGATGTTCATGATCTTTCTGAAATGAATAGACATGAATGCATTTCAGTTTAAAACAGAAAGGAAGTGTGAAGGGCTGAAGGATGTCGTCTGAGGAAGATTCGGCTGCCATTTTTAGCATTTCTTTTGAAATCTCTTATAATATAGGGACTGAACTAATTCAGTAAGACAACTTCTATATAATTGTTGAAGCAATTCCAATATCACTTTCATGCCAAGTTAAAAAAAAATTAAAGACTTGAAATTATTAAGTAACATACCCCAATAACACAAATGATGATAATGATTTCAAATTTTGGCACAAGTCCAGCAGTTTCGGGGCAGGGAGTGAGTCAATTGCATTGACCCCAGAACTCAACTGGTACTTATTTTATCGACCCCTTAAGGATGAAAGACAAAGTCAACCTCGGTGGAATTTGAACTCAGAACATGAAGACAAGCGAAATAATGCTAAGCATTTTGCTTCGCATGCTAACGATTTTGCCAGCTCACCATCCCAACAACAATGGTAATAATGACTTATGACATATGGTAATGATGACTTATGACTTATGACAATAGTAATAATGACTTATGGCATATGCAAAAGGCCAGTAATCTTTAAGAGGTAAGGGTTAGTCAATTAAATCAACCTATGTACTTAAGTGGTACCTTATTTCATTAACCCTAGAGGAAGGTATAAATGCAAGGTTAACTTTGGTAGTGTTTGAACTCAGAATATAAAAAGTCAAAACAAACACCAGAAGACATTTTTTTTTTTCAGATGCTCTAATGATTCTGCCAAGTTAGTCAAGGCTAGATATGAGGATAAATGTACTTTACTGAATCCGCTAATCACTACCAAGTTATAGATCTGCTCATCAAAGGTTGATAGGGACTTATCAAGACCCCAGCATTGAAATTTGTTCTGGCACTTCCAGTTAGCCAACTAACCCTAACCCTAACTGAAATCCACAGATCAAGAAAGCCAAAGCCACACAATAATGTGTGTTTCAATAGACAGACGACCAATGGAAGCAATTTCTTTATTTTTCATCTATTTTCTTTTTCTAGGTATAGTTAGCAGTTGATTTGTCTGTAAGAGAGAAGATACATAACTCAGTGATTAGAGCACTGGGCTCACAATCAGGAGGTAGTGAGTTCAATTTCTGGACTGGGCAGTATATAGTGTTCTTGAGCAAGACACTTTATTTCACGTTGCTCCAATTCACTCAGCTGTAGAAATAAGTTGTGACGTCACAGGTGTCAAGCTGTATCAGTCCCTTTGCCTTTCCCTTGGATAACACTGGTGGCATGGAGAGGGGAGGCCGGTATGCATGGGCGACTGCTGGTCTTCCATAAACAACCTTGCCCAGACTTGTGCCTCAGAAGGGAACTTTCTAGGTGCAATGCCATAGTTATTCATAACCAAAAGGGGTCTTTACCATGTCTGCCCTTTCAGAGACTATGTTTTCACTCTTGTTGGGTGCCTTCACACTGTCCCCATCTAGTAAAATGACACTTGTAGAATAATATACAAAACCAAAATAAAACAATGACTAGTCAATGATGATCATCAATAATTGTTGTGTCTTCAAGCATCCTCATCAGTGCCAAACTCCTTCACTGCTTTGTCAATATAATGCAGCTCCTGGACAACATTCTCCCAACTGTTTCAATTTAGTCCTTCATCAGTTTATTTAACAGTAATTATACTGTTTTTTTTAATCTAATCACAAATCTTTTTAAGTAGCTTGCTTACCAACCACATGGTTCCGGGTTCAGTCCCACTGTGTGGCACCTTGGGCAAGTGTCTTCTACTATAGCCTCGGGCCGACCAAAGCCTTGTGAGTGGATTTGGTAGACGGAAACTGAAAGAAGCCTGTTGTATATATGTATATATATATATGTGTGTGTGTGTTTGTGTGTCTGTGTTTGTTCCTCCCCCCAACATCGCTTGACAACCAATGCTGGTGTGTTTACGTCCCCGTAACGTAGCGGTTCGGCAAAAGAGACCAATAGAATAAGTACTAGGCTTACAAGGAATAAGTCCCGGGGTCGATTTGCTCGACTAAAGGTGGTGCTCCAGTATGGCCGCAGTCAAATGACTGAAACAAGTAAAAGAGTAAAAGAGTAAAGAGAGATATTTTTTTTCTTAGGGAATGTTGTATAATCAACTGAACCAGCATCCAGTATATTACTGGTATTATTTTTTTATAGACAGGAAGAGGAAATAAAGGTTGTGTAGGCCCGGTTATATTTTGGAATTCTGAGCAATGTGACAAACTAAAAATTGTAAGAACCAAGTCTCAATCCAAACGGTCATCAAGTGCATTATTAACAACATGACCACAATCAGAAATTTTATACTTAAGAATCACCTTATTGATCTTGTATGCCATAATGCTCTTATAAAACCTTACGGCATTTTGGTTCAGATCCAATTTCACCATTTTCTTATTCACAACAATCCTGTGTTTTTTAGTGATCATAATATCCTAAGATTTCAAATTCAAAACATGTTGCTTCAGGGAGATTCATCTGCTATCATGTTAACTATTTTTAACAAATGAAGAGAGGGGCATTATACCATTCTCTTTCTTTTTTCTAATTAATGGACGACAGTATTCCATGGTTGATATCAATTGAGATGGTTTACGTCTCTCATTTGTAGAATAATTCCAGGAGCATGAAAAGAAAAATGCTGTTTTTACTGCAAGAGAATTAATTATAGATAAATGAAAACACAGAGTGCAGACATTACTGCCAGGGATGTGAAGCAAATAGAATGACTCCAAAGACATAATCTTTGGTGATATAGCATCATTGTCATCATTGCCATTATTGTCTTTGTCACTGCCACTGCCATTGTCATTGTTGTCATTGTTTAACTCTCACGTTTCTATACTTGCATGGGTTAGACAGAATTTAAGTCAAATTTTCTGCAGCTGGATGCTCTTCATGTTGCCAACCCTCACTTGTTACTAGGTAATATTCGCCACGATCAGACAGTGATGTTCATTTAAAACTATCACATGAAGTCAAAGCAAGGAGACAGCAACACACAGAAATGCACCCTTATATATACAAAAAAAAAACTGTCATACATACATACATACATACCTTATATATACAAAAAAACCTGTCATATATACATACATACATACACACAACAGATTTCTTTCAATTTCCATCTACAAAATCCACTCACAAGGCATTGGTTAACCCAGGGCTATATTAGAAGACACTTAAGACACTTGCTCAAGATTCCCTGCAATGGAACTGAACCCCAAGCCATGTGGTTAGGAAGCAAACTTCTTACCATACAGCCACATCTGTGCTGTCTCAATATATATATTTTTTTCTTTCTGTTAAGGAATTGTATCAGGGAAAAAAAGAACAGCCTACCTAGTTGATAGTATGTTGTCAACTTAATGTGACAGTCCCATGAAAGGGAAGAATGCTACTGTTACTAGGAAACATCTTTTCCTGTTGGACTTGACACATTTCCTGTGTCCTTTGAGTCAAGTCCAACAGGAAATAGTGTTTTCTAGAGCTAAACAACAGTAGCATTCTTCCCTTTTATGGGACTGTCACATTAAGTTGACAACATATTATCACTTTATTGTGCTGCTACTGCATAAATCTCTGAGAAATTTAGAAATGTATTAAACCTACCTAGTTGTTACAAAATAAGGACATTTGGCTGTGGCACCATTTCTTGTTAATATTCTCAAACAAATTACTTTTTTTTTATATGTTGGTGTGCATTCATTGAATTCCATAGACTAATGATGCCAGTATTATAGGTACAAAGTACTGTGTTTCAATAGGTATACAACCTGTGGGTATCTGTTGCTATGAAGGTAAACGTTAAACTGTTGGTTGCTCCATGAGAAGATCTTCTGTCAACTCACAAGGTTTTAATTTTAATTCTGCTGGGTGCTCACACACCCAGGAGGGTAATGTGAGCAATTTAACCCTTTAGCATTCAGATTACTCTGTCACACGTAAATACATACATACATTCATATATATATATATATATATATATATATATATATATATATATATATATATATATATATATATATATATCTTGATTGCTATGAAGCAGGAAAGTATACTAGTCCTTATATATTTAATACTCAATATTTCATATATTCAATAAGACATTCAATACTTCATTTCAGCTTACTAATTATATTATATATTCCATATTCTATATCCCACAATAATTTTATAAGAATATAAATAAAACATAAAAAGCAGACAGAGTTGGAATTCTTTTAAATAATATATTCCTCTATACACTATCATACAAATCCCTTTTTATTTATATATATATATATATATATATATATATATATATATATATATATATATATATATTTAAATATATATAGTTCTATATATTTCAATTTTCCTCCACCAAATCCACTCACAAGACTTTGGTTGGTCTAAGAATATAATAAAAGGTACTTTCCCAAGTGCTGTGTAATTGGACTGAACACATGTAATACTTATTTATCTAAATTTTTTAAAAACTGATCACGTGTTATCTTGTAGCATAGAGATGTTGAAGATGTAATTGTTTATTTTTTAGAATCGTTTTTCAGGGTTGGTGTGAGTGGTTAGATCTGGTCAGTGTGGACATCAAAGATGTAGAATATTAGGGCCAAATATGGCTGGTTTAAATGCTAAAGGTTTAAATAGAGAATTCAATTTGAAGAACCAATTTAGTTGTACTGTGTAACAAGTTAGTGATAACCTGTTTCATAATACCATCACCGGATGGAACATACTGAATACATATTTTAGCATCAAGTTAAGATTTTTAGTTATCCTGCTTTCAACATAAGTAAGCGGTGTTACAATCAATAGCCCCCAGTTCTACAATGGTCTTGGGTTTGTTGGTGAATGTCTTGTGTGTAGAATTTGGCTGATAGAGACTATGCTGAATCCAGTTATGTATGTATGTATGTATGTATGTATGTATGTATGCATGTATGTATGAGTGTATGTATGTATGTGTGTATGTATGTATATGTGTATGTGTATGTATATGTATATATATATATATATATATATATATATATATATATTTACATGTACATTTCGAGTGAGACCGTTGCCAGTGCCCCTGGACTGGCTCATGTGCGGGCGAGACATGAAATTTTTCGAGCGAGACCGTTGCCAGTGCCCCTAGACTGGCTCTTGTGCGGGGCTGTCGTAGGATTCTTGAGCGAGATCTTTGCTGGTGCCCCCAGACTGGCTCATGTGTGGGCGACACATGAAATGCACCATTTTGGGCGTGGCCGTTGCCAGTGCTGCCTGGCTGGCCTTCGTGGGATTTTCGATCAAGATCGTTGCCAGTGCCCCTGGACTGGCTCTTGTGCGGGTGACACATGAAATGCACTATTTTTAGCGTGACCGTTGTCAGGGCCGCCTGGCTGGCCTTCGTGCGGGTGACACGTAAAAGCACCCACTACACTCTCTGAGTGGTTGGCGTTAGGAAGGGCATCCAGCTGTAGAAACTCTGCCAAATCAGATTAGAGCCTGGTGGAGCCATCTGGTTTCACCAGTACTCAGTCAAATCGTCCAACCCATGCTAGCATGGAAAGCGGACATTAAACGAAGATGATGATGATGATGATGTATACATATATATACATATATATTATGTGTATACACACATATATATGTATATGTATATTTATGCATATATATATATATATATATGTATATATATATGTATACACATACATACAGACATACACATGCACATGCACACATAAATATATACATGCATCCACATCTAAATATGTGTATGCTGTTATAAGAATACGCTGTGGTATTCTTGACCGACTGAGTTAGCTGTCTTTCTTTCAACATCTATTTTGCATTTTTGTATCTTACAAGAGTGGGGGGGGGGGGAATAAGCACCAGATAACATAGTGGAATTGATTAAAACTGACTAAAATGAAATCCATGAAGGCGGTGCTCCAACATGGCCACAGTTCAATAAATAACACATATAATTAACACACACATACACACATTCTTTCATAAGACACACACACACACACACAGGTCTTCTCACAGAATTATGTTTAAAATCCTTTATGTCTATCTTTCTTACTAACCCCCCTTTTTCCCCCAACATTTTCTTCTCTTCGTTCCCCACCGTCCAACTTCAAACATGGCAGCTGTTTCGTTTCATCTCATTTCTAGACTGAAATTCAATCTGAAAATGTCCCAATAACCCTTTCATGTCTCAGCAGGTCACTCTCTGTCAAGCACTTCAGCTGCATGCAGTCTGCTAGGCAGAATTTATTCCTCTTTAGCACTTATTGCACACTCATTCCAGCAGCAGATAAAATGCTTTTGTGATATTCCTTCCAGCACTTTATATTCTGTGTTCAAATCCAACCAAGACCAACTGTTCCTTTCATCTCTCTCTCTCTCTCTCTCTCTCTCTCTCTCTCTCTCTCTCTCTCTCTCTCTCTCTCTCTCTCATTTTACCTCATTCGCTTTGTCTCTCATTCTCTCTCATTCATTCTCTCTCTCTCTCTCTCTCATTCTCTCTCATTCATTCTCTCTCTCTCTCTCTCTCTCTCACTCTCTCTCTCTCTCTCTCTCTCTCATTCTCTCTCTCTCTCTCTCTTTCTCTCTCTCTCATTCTCTCTCTCATTCTCTTTCTCTCATTCTCTTTCTCTCATTCTCCCTCTCTCATTCTTTCTCTCTCTCGTTCTCTCTCTCTTTCACCCTCTCTCTCATTCTCTCTCTCTCTCATTGTTTTCTCTCTCTTTCCTCTCTCTCTCATTGTTTTCTCTCTCTTTCCTCTCTCTCTCTCATTCTCTCCCTCCCCCCTCTCTCTCTCTCTCTCTCTCTCTGAAATCAATAAAATAAAGTACCAATTTAATATTAGGCTTAAGATAATAAACTGTACTTACTTCTTCCTCACCCTCACCCCACTACTACCACACACAAATTTCTTATCATGTTCTTCATTAAAAAACTATTTTATTATAGAATAAATACTTCAAGAGTTTTGGGCTACCAACTGGTCCAACTGGTTCCTTAGCAGTAGCACCATTCTACTGAGTGTGATGTGTGTTTTTGTATGTAAATTTCTTCTATTGTTATCTGTTCAAATGGGGGCACAGGATCTAGTACAAGGGCCGAGGAACTTTTTTAACCAATTACTCCGAAATATATTTATTTATGCTGATGTTACCCACTTGGTTTGAATGGAAGAAAATCACAAATAACAGGGAACACGTTTTTTTATATAATTTTACTTATGTTTAATGAGTCATCGAAAATGATAATGCAAAGATCTTAGGGGATTTTTATGATTCAGTGCGACCATGAGATAGAGAATAGGAAATCAGACATAGTGTTAATTGGGAAAGAAAGCGAACGATGCTGGATCATAGATATAGCATGCCCAGCTGACAACAAGTTATGCGATAAGGAAGAAAGAAAAGTCAAGAGATATGACAGGTTAGCTTGGGAGATTAAGCAGTTGTGGTCACTGACAAAGGTGGTAGTAGTACCAACAATTTTCGGAGCCCTGGGGACAGTGAGTAAAAATCTCAAGAAGTACATGGAACAAATAGGGGTTATAATAAGAGTGGAGCGCTTGCAGCAAACAGCACTGCTTGGAACCACTCAAATACTCTGGATGGTACTCAAAAAATAGGTACTAGGTGTATATACATATTTCAGGAATTCTTGTTCTTTCATCAGCACCCATCCAACCCATTAACCATCCACAAACTCAGTGTTTAAATTGCCACTAAATATAGCAGTGTAACATTACTGGACATACCAATTTTACATACAAAGCACATTCCTGACAGTTGGTACATACATATAACTTGTAGGGACACTGTATCTTGTTATGCAACCATAATATATTACAAACCAAATATGGTGTCCCTACAAGTAATTAATAGGAAGCGTTACATTCCTGGATATCTTGCCATAACATGGAATTCTGCCACACAAACCTACTTCCCTATTAATTTCCATGTTACATATTAAAAAGTGTCTGAAGTTTTCTTAAAGGAAACAATTATTGATGATATCTAAGTTGTGGATTACTATCTTCATTTTTCTTTCTTTCTTAATTCCCTTTTTCTTGTCAATTAATATCAATAAATTAATGTCAGGTGCAGGAGTGGCTGTGTGGTAAGTAGCTTGCTTACCAACCACATGGTTCCGGGTTCAGTCCCACTGTGTGGCACCTTGGGCAAGTGTCTTCTACTATAGCCTCGGGCCGACCGAAGCCTTGTGAGTGGATTTGGTAGACGGAAACTGAAAGAAGCCCATCGTATATATTTATATATATATATATATATATATATATATGTATGTATGTGATGTGTGTGTGTATGTTTGTGTGTCTGTGTTTGTCCCCCAACATCGCTTGACAACCGATGCTGGTGTGTTTATGTCCCCGTCACCTAGCGGTTCAGCAAAAAGAGACCAATAGAATAAGTACTAGGCTTCCAAAGAATAAGTCCTGGGGTCGATTTTCTCGACTAAAGGCGGTGCTCCAGCATGGCCACAGTCAAATGACTGAAACAAGTAAAAGAGTAAAAGAGTATCATTAAATTCAAAGGAATCTTCGGTTTTGTAAAAAGTTAATAATTTGTAAACTTAATACTTGATGTTTTGATTTTAAAATTCTAAAAGTAAACTCATAACAGAATGAATTTACAATCAAACTGACTTTATTTACCTTCAATAATTTATCAGAAACAACCTTTTTTTTTTTTTTTTTTTCAAAGTCTGAAGGACCTAGTCCTCTGCTATGTTAGCTTGCCATTATGCCCAAGTCCCTATGTCTGGGGATCATCTTTTGAAGATAAAAACAAATTAACACCAACAATAGTAAATAAATAAAGAAAGAAATGGTATTGAACTACACCAAAATAAATCAATTGAATAATGAAAAATAAATATTTTGACATTGGTTTATTAATTGTTTTTGAAATCATCTGTAAAATTTGGAAAAAAAAAAAATTATTATTCAAATACTGAAACAATGCTGGTATCAAAAAAAAAAAAAAAAAACCCTTTGCCTGGTTGAGAAATTACAAATCTTCCAGAATCATATAAAAAAAAAAAAGGCTCATTAGTAGAATGTGCTGTTCTCTAATTAGCAGAAACTACCATTTACATTATCTACATTTTGGTTCTGTCATTTTGATCATAGATTAAATCATAATTGTTATATTCAATATTTGATAGTTTCAGGCAATTTACTATAGAAAATTCCATGTTGTTGAGTGTGTGCAGCATTGTGTGCTTTTGTTTATTTTGTTGTTAGGGGGAGTACAAACTTTTCCCAGTCATTATTATCATCACCATCATCATCATTATTATTATTATTATTATTATGCTTTTATCTTTATTCTTTTTTTATTAATTCCTTCCTGTTTTATATGTCTTGATGTTTTTGTAATTATTAAAAGTTTCTGTAATACACACACACACACACACACACACACACACACACACACACACACACACACACACACAGAGAGAGAGGGTGTAACAGGTAAATTGGGACAATGGGTATATTTCTAATTGTATAGATTTTGTTGGAATCTAAATTCTAAATATTATCAGCTTGAATAATTACTTGTACTATTTAGTATTTCAGGTTGAACAAACTATGAATGTTAATAGAGAATTAAGGCATATAAGTGTACATGCCAAATTATTCCATACTGGCAAAGGTGCTGGGGTGATTGTTAGAGCCCCAAAGCATGCCAAATCTACTGTTTTTAGAGTTTTTGAATAAAAGTCAGAATGTTTAGAGAAAACCTTACAGTCCTCCTAGTGACCGAAAACACACACCTTGCTTCTTAACAGGACTTGAAAGATCAATTGAGTCGACCCCACCAAAATCGATGGCGAAGTTGTCTCAAGATAAATGAATCAGTAAAATGACCATTTCTAGGGCTGTGAGACAAGATCGCCATATGAAATCATGTGTGAGGGGACACTGTAACATCCTAACTACCCACTCCAAAGACATTCGAGCTGAAAGAAGTTCCAAACTTCTTAGTCATCTGAAACAGCATGGCAGAGATGTCCGCATCTTTGCGGATGAAAAGAAGTTCATGATAGATGATGTTGCAAATTGTCAAAATTCATGAGTGATAGTGTATGACCCTTCCCAAGTTCCTTCAGCTATGCATAGCAAGAATCCAGCTTCTGTTATGGTCTTTGGAGCTGTTGCAAGTGATGGGAAATTGATGCCTCCTCATTTTATTGAAGCGGTTCTTAAAATTGACACAGCAGAGTATCTCAAAATCTTAGAAGTTTTGTTGCCTTGGATTACGAAGCATTACAATGCAAGTTGAGTCATGTTTGTACAGGACTCTGCACCAGCCCATTCTTTGAAAAGAATGAAAGAATTTTTGAAAAAGGAATTGCCCATGTTTGTCCCTAAAGATCTCTGGCCCTCTAGCTCACCAGATTTGAATCCATGTGAGTTTTGGCTATGGAGCACAGCTGAAGCAATACCCAGTGCAATTTCTCACAACTGTGTGTCTTCACTGAAGGCTTTGATCAAGGTGCCATGCTGAGAGACTAAACCCAGATCCATGTGGTTGGGAAGTAAGCTTCTTACACACAGCCACGCCTGCACCTATGTATAAATATTATGATTGCTTTAAATAATTGTTATCTTTTTAGTTTATTTTATCTAATTAATTTTTAAAAAATTATTTTTTAAAGTCCCAGCCAAATGTCTTTCAATTTTAGAGAAGTTTTGCAATGCATATGATAAGGTCTCACATATGTCATATATTTAGTAGATTAATTTCAATAACCTGATGTTATTAAAAAAATCTGAAAACAAACAAGAGAGATAACTCTGATAAGATCAGATTATTGACATTTTGGGTAAGTATAGACAATACAAATGGGATTGGATCAAGTTTTTAAAGTCAACTTGTAAAAGCTTCAGAACTGTTTCAGTTTTATTTGCCCTCCTCAGTAAAACATATTCTACTCAGTTGGAAATATTAACAGTGATCATTATGCATACACTCACACACGTGCACACACACACTCAAATATAGATACTCACACATAAATACTTACACACATATTCACATTCACATACATACACACACACACACACACACACAAAGGTGAGAATGTAGTGATGTTAATTTTGAATATGAGTAATATGACCGAGGGAAAATAACATTCTGCATACTAAATAGAAATACTATTAAGTAAATTAAGTTGATGTAATCAACTTGATCCCTTTTGTCTGTCCTTGTTTGTCCCCGCTATGTTTAGCCCCTTGTGGGCAATAAAGAAATAAGAAATTATACCAAGACAGACTTGGAACCCTGGCAGTTCTTCAGCTGGCCAGCTCATATCAAAATGTCCAACCCATGCTAGCATGGAAAATAGATGTTAAATGATGATGATGATGATGATATATAAGGAGATGACTGAAGACTGGGATATCTGATGCATTGCTGTACTCAAGAAGACCCATCCACCACAGCAGAAATGGTATGGGTGCTGGTGCCATGTTAAAAGCAGCATTACACTCTAAGGAGTAGTTGCCATTAGGAATGGCATCCAACCACAGAAATCATATCAAAACAGACAATGGAGCTTGTTGTGGCCCCTGGCCTTACCAGCTCTGGTCAAACTCTCCAACCCATGCCAGCATGGAAAACAGACGCTAAATGATGAGGATGATGAGGGTGATGATAATGATGATAATGGTTATTGATATATATATATATCTGTAAAAATAGGTGACACTTATTCGGTAGCCATGATAAAACTCTGAGTTTCGGATGCCGGGGAGGGAACCTATGCTGCCATCTCTTCAGTTATCCGGCCAATTGAAAATTCCTGTCTTTTATAAATTACAGACCTTATTAAGTGTATGAGATGGATTTATAAATGGCCGGATAACTGAAGAGATGGCTGCGTGGGTTCACACCCCGGCATCTGAAACTCGGTGTTTTATCATGGCTACCGAATAAGTGTCACATATTTTTACAGATAAATTCCTCTATTTACATAATATCAAGGTCCCTTTCTCTCTTTTGTTGTCCTTTCTATCAATATATATATATATATATATATATATATATATATATATATATATATATATATATATATATACATATATATATATTCTCTTTTACTCTCTTTTACTTGTTTCAGTCATTTGGCTGCGGCCGTGCTGGAGCACTGCTTTTAGTCGAGTGAATCGACCCCAGGACTTATTCTTTGTAAGCCTACTAGTTATTCTATCGGTCTCTTTTTGCTGAACCGCTAAGTTACGGGGACATAAACACACCAGCATCGGTTGTCAAGCGATGTTAGGGGGACAAACACAGACATATACACACACACACATATGTATATATATATATATATATATATATATATATATATATATATATATATATATATATACACATATATACGACGGGCTTCTTTCAGTTTCCGTCTACCAAATCCACTCACAAGGCTTTGGTTGGCTCGAGGCTATAGTAGAAGACACTTTCCCAAGATGCCACGCAGTGGGACTGAACCTGGAATCATGTGGTTCGTAAGCAAGCTTCTTACCATATATATATATATATATATATATAATCTATGGACAAAGTTTTCCCTTAGGGATACTTACTGCAACATTTTGAAAACTTTGGGCTTATTTTTCATATGGAATGTGAGATAAATGATTTTAAAATGTGGAAAAGAGCAAATAAAAAATTGCTGTAAGACAAAAATGTTGGAGATCATAAAAAGAAATAAAAATCTAGGATAAGACGCAGACACAACCAGAATGGATGACATCCTGAAATGAAAAAAATCATATGGTTTTATGACCCCAGTTTCATTATTAGAATAGGGCAAGCTATAACAATAACAGCAACAAGCAAAAAAAAAAAAATAATAATAATAAATAAAAGAAAGTGCAAACCACAAGAACAATAGAAATAAATTAAGTTCAGCAACATTAAACTTACTAATCATAATACTAATTAATACTTAATGAAATATTCTAAAATTGATTCAGTTGCAAGAAGACATAGAAAATTGAATTAAAAAACAGAAAAACATGTAACGAAGAAAATATTTTAAAATGAATACATACACCATAAAATATGAAACGGCTTTAAAAATGTTGACATTTTAGAAAGTAAATAATATTTTCAGCAGTCTTGGTTTAATCATTATTGCTTCAGCTCAAATAATAAATAAACCATAAAATTATGGAGTTAAGGTGGGTGTTGGTGCTGGTGTAAAGAATTCCAAATTGCCTCACACAGAACCAAATATTATCGTGATGAAAGTTAATGGAATTCATCAATATAAATTAATCCACTTAATTAATGATGTTACTGAGGTATTAGCTCTAATATGCAACTACAACAATTGTAAGAATATGTATACATACCAATATAAATATATGTATATATATATATATATATATATATAATATGTGTGTATGTGTGTTTGTATGTGTGTGTGTATATACACTGATTATATTACTTTTTGTTTATATATTTTAAGCACCTCTAGAAATAGGTCTTGCTTATTAAATGCATGAATAATCTAAATTTTTCAATTCACTACACTACACTATACATACATACACACATATATACATTCATATATATATATATATATATATATATATATATATATACATACAAATATATATGTATCATCATCATCATCATCATCGTTTAACGTCCGCTTTCCATGCTAGCATGGGTTGGACGATTTGACTGAGGACTGGTGAAACCGGATGGCAACACCAGGCTCCAATCTAATTTGGCAGAGTTTCTACAGCTGGATGCCCTTCCTAATGCCAACCACCCAGAGAGTGCAGTGGGTGCTTTTACGTGTCACCCACACGAAGGCCAGTCAGGCGGCACTGGCAATGGCCACGCTCAAAATGGTGTCTTTTATGTGCCACCCGCACAAAAGCCAGTCCAGGGGCACTGGCAACGATCCCGCTCAAAAACCCTACGAAGGCCAGTCAGGCGGCACTGGCAACGGTTACGCTCAAAATGGTGCATCTTATTGCCACCCGCACAAGAGCCAGTCCAGGGGCACTGGCAACGATCTCACTTGGCTTGCTGGGTCTTCTCATGCACAGCACATATATATCGTCGTCGTCGTTTAACATCCGCCCTCCATGCCAGCATGGGCCGGACGATTTGACCGAGGACTGGTGAAACCAGATGGCCACACCAGGCTCCAATCCGACCTGGCAGCGCCTCCACAGCTGGATGCCCCCCCCCCCAATGCCAACCACTCAGAGAGTGCAGCGGGTGCTCCCACGTGTCATCCGCTGCACTCTCTGAGTGGTTGGCGTTGGGGGGGGGGGCATCCAGCTGTGGAGGCGCTGCTGTATATATATATATATATATGTATTTACATCTATATGTATGTATACAGTCATATGCATCTCTCGTTCTTCCTCTGTTACTACTACGTATCTCTTTTTTCCCCCTCGTATTTCCTCTCTTTCTCTTTTCCTCTCGTTGCTCACCTATTTTTCTACTTCCTCCCTTTGTTTCTCCCTCTACCACTCTCTCCCTTCCCTTTACACTGGCATGGTCACATGCTTCCGGTCAATAATCCTTTCCTTCCTTGGCTATCGCCGAGCAAACGCACGAACAACTTCGTCCCTTTCAAGTTCGTGCCTCACAGCGTTCATACACAAATAATTTTTCTCGTCTGGCCGTAAAGCCTTTTCTGTTTGTTTTCCTGTCTTGTTTTTTGTCCGCCTCTACATTCCTCCATGGCTAGATTTAATTAGCGTATACAAATTTAATCTGCAGTCCATGGGACGAGCCGTTTTAACGATGCATCCTGCCTGAAGCTCGTCGAAACACCGGTGTTAAAACGTGGATAGCTGATGAAGTAGAATGTTCTCTATGTGGCTCGTGTGTTTTCTCGTCTACGTTTGTTTGCAATGTCCTGTACCCAGATATGCACCTATACATACAGGTGGATGTCGGTATGCACATACCTGTATGTATATATGCATATACTCATTTACTATTTGTTTATATATATATATATATATATATATATATATATATATATATATATACATACATATATATAGATAGATAGATAGATAGATAGATAGATAAATGGATAAATAGATAGATAGATAGATAGATAGATAGATAGATAGATAGATAGATAGATAGATAGATAGATAGATAGATAAATAGATAGATAGATAGATAGATATACATATACATATATATATATATAGATATAGATATATTTACATGCATTGACACATCAAACTAAGTAGAAGCATGGTTGTCCTTGCATACAGACACATAGCCCTTGCACCAGCTGACCATTCCTAAACTTGAAGGTTCGTAGGTGCTGGTGCTACGTAAAAAGCACCCACACCAGTGCCACATAAATGCACCCATGTTGGTGCTGCATGGCAGCACCAAGTACACTCTGTAGAATGGTTGGCATTAGGAAGGGCATACAACCATAGAGACCATACTGAATCAAACATGGAGTTTGGACAGCTCTCCAGCTGGTCAACTGGTCAGCTGGTCAGCTCTAAATAGAAATAGTAAAAGAGAGTAAAAGAGAATATATATATATATGTATATATATATATATATATATATATATATATATATATATATATATATATTGATAGGAAGGACAACAAAAGAGAGAAAGGGACCTCGATATTATGTAAATAGAGGAATTTATCTGTAAAAATATGTGACAATTATTCGGTAGCCATGATAAAACTCAGAGTTTTATCATGGCTACCGAATAAGTGTCACCTATTTTTACAGATATATATATATATCAATAACCATTATCATCATTATCATCATCCTCATCATCCTCATCATTTAGCGTCTGTTTTCCATGCTGGCATGGGTTGGAGAGTTTGACCAGAGCTGGTAAGGCCAGGGGCCACGACAAGCTCCATTGTCTGTTTTGATATGATTTCTGTGGTTGGATGCCATTCCTAATGGCAACTACTCCTTAGAGTGTAATGCTGCTTTTAACATGGCACCAGCACCCATACCATTTCTGCTGTGGTGGATGGGTCTTCTTGAGTACAGCAATGCATCAGATATCCCAGTCTTCAGTCATCTCCTTATATATCATCATCATCATCATCATTTAACATCTATTTTCCATGCTAGCATGGGTTGGACATTTTGATATGAGCTGGCCAGCTGAAGAACTGCCAGGGTTCCAAGTCTGTCTTGGTATAATTTCTTATTTCTTTATTGCCCACAAGGGGCTAAACATAGCAGGGACAAACAAGGACAGACAAAAGGGATCAAGTTGATTGCATCAACTCAATTTACTTAATTTATCGACCCCCGAAAGGATGAAAAGCAAAGTTGACCTCGGCGGAATTTGAACTCAGAACATAATGGCAGACGAAATACCACTAAGCATTTCACCGGGCTTGCTAACACTTCTGCCAGCTCACCGCCTTGGTAAAGTTTCTACAGTTGGATTCCCTTCTTAATTCCAGCCACTTTACAGAGTGTGCTGGGTGCTTTTACCCAACACTGGTTTGGGTGTGTCAAAACAGGAAGTGTGTGTAAGGGGAGACACCCCTCAGTGACCTTATTTCTCTATGAACAGACACAAACTTCCTGTTTTGAAAAAAAGAGTTCATAACTCTAACTAAAAACACTTGTCTCCCCTTACACACACTTCCTGTTTTGACACCACATTTCCTGCTTAACACAAACTTTTAACCCCTTTTTTAAACCTAACAAAACTCTCAGCTCTCATGCATCCTTATTTTTCCTACCAATTTATACATGAACTACTATTGAACTACAAAAGCTCAAAGACAATATAATGTATGGGTATATTTATTTTTTTTATATATTATTGTTTTATATATTATTTTCTTCACTTTGTACTTTTTTGTACTTCTTTGTAAAAAAACATTTTCATTCTCCTTCTTGATAATTTGCTTCATCGCAATGAAAACCGGTTAGAAAAAATCTTCATTAAATTATGCTCCCAGTTCAGCATTCTGGCTTTTTTACATTTTCCTATTATTTCTCCACGTGCGGTTAACACAACCCCACTATTTACTGACTTATATATATATATATATATATAAAAATATAAATGCACACACATATACACACACATACACACACACATACACACACACATACACACACACATACACACACATACATACCCCCCCCCCACACACACACGTATATAAGGATATTCTTTGTAGGTTTAATACAATTTAGTTTATAATTTGATATGATACTCAATAAATTCTCAACTTCAAAAGTTGAAAAATTAATATTTTAAAGTTTGGGGGAGGGGGTAAGTCAATTCCCCCCCCCCCCACTGTTCAACTGGTATTTATTTTATCAACCTTGAAAGGATGAAAGGCAAAGTTGCCTTCAGTGGTGTTTGAACTTAGATGAACGAAATGCCGTGATGTATTTTGCCTGGCATGCTAACAATCATGCAAGCTCACCATCTCCATACATTGCCCGTGTTCCCAAATAGCTATGCTAGGAACAATCCACATCTTGTGCATGACTATCAATGCATTAGAATAGTTCAAATAGAACGATCTTTATATACAACACTCATTCTTCACAACAAACAATTAATAACCTAAAGCAACATAACTTACACAACATATGCTGTACCAGATTAAGGCCCAACAAAGCAACAACTCACATTGCATATACCACACACCCATACACACATAACAGAACGATCACTAATATAACAAGAAACAAAATGATAAAACAAACTGATTCAGTAAACCACCAGGAGAAACATATGCTACTTAAACTCTCACAACAATAAAATCACAACACTGCACACACTTCATGATCATGGAGGTGTACCAGGTGATGCAGAGAAGCTCAGATGATGCAACCAAAGGAAAACTTTAAATAACGAACTGGCAGAATCGTTAGCACGCCGGGTGAAATGCTCAGCGGTGTTTCGTCTGTCCTTACATTCTGAGTTCAATTTCTGCTGAGGTTGACTTTGCCTTTCATTCTTTCAGGATCGATTAAATAAGTACCAGTTATGCACTGGGCTCAATGTAATTGACTTAATCCTTTTGTTTGTCCCCTCTATGTTTAGCCCCCTGTGGGCAATAAAACAAACAAAAAACAATAATAATAGTCTCTGAGTTAGACACAAGGCCAGCAACTTTGAAGCTAGTGGGTTAGTTGATACTACAAGTTTTGTAACTTAGTTTTTTTTTCTTTTTTCAATTCTGTCTGCTAAATATGTTTCACAGACCAAAATTTCAAGTATAGTGATTGTACTCAACTAAGGCTTCAAAATTAGTTGCTATTCAACATATAGCTATCTCTGCATCCAGAAATCCTGCGGACAAAATCTTACTTTTGTTCTGTGAGACTGAATAAAGCAAGTGCATGTTTCCTGGCCAAAAAAGCAGTTTTTCTTTCATATACACATTCCAAATTTTATGTAGATGAAAGGTAAAAAATTAACATACTTGCAGTTCATCTGTACTGTAGCGCTAGTCTTCATAGTGAATTCTTAACAAATACATTAAAATCTTAGCAGAATTGGTCAAAACTTTTGATGGCACTCCATTGGTTATGACAACGAGGGTTCCAGTTGATCCAATCAACAGAACAGCCTGCTCGTGAAATTAACGTGCAAGTGGCTGAGCACTCCATAGACACGTGTACCCCTTAGCGTAGTTCTCAGGGAGATTCAGCGTGACAAGGCTGACCCTTTGAAATACAGGTTCAACAGAAACAGGAAGAAAGAGTGAGAGAAAGTTGTAGTGAAAGAATACAGCAGGGTTCGCCACCACCCACTGCCGGAGCCTCATGGAGCTTTTATGTGTTTTTGTTCAATAAACACTCACAATGCCCGGTCTGGGAATCAAAACTGCGATCCTAAGACTGCGAGTCCGCTGCCTTAACCACTGGGCCATTGCCCCTCCATTGGTCAAAACTAAAGTTTAGTATTCTTGTGACCATATTTCTGATAAAATAAATTGTGTAATTTTCAATTCATTTTGAACATAATTAGGGTTTAGAACAAATAACTAATATGTTGAGCTGATATTTAGAACTACATAAAATTAGCATAGAAATTTTCCATTTAAATGTGAAACTCTTCAAAATTTGACTGTTGTTGTATCATATCATAGAACTAGAAGCAGTCTCACATGAATTTGTATCAAAAGTCATCACAACTTAGAAATGCAGCGAAAAACAAACAAACAAACAAACATATAAATGAGAGTGATATCAGATTCTAATCAGTGGATCTCTACAAAAAACTCTAAAATTTACTGCTGATTGCTTTAGCTTACATGTTTTTTATTCATTTATCTTTAAAAAAAAAAATTTTTTATTTCAATATTGTTGTGGAACTAAACAAATCCCCCATGTTATGGTAACAGAAGTGATTGTATTTTTGTGGGTGGAGGAGATCCAAAAAGTTTCATTGGAATACAGCACAATTTACATAATGGAGTCACTAGAACAATAGATTTTGGATTATAGAATTCCCCCATTATTGCAAAGCTTTCAGGAATGCAACACTTCTATAACACTGCAGATTGTTGAAATCAAGCTGGATTTAAGTTGTCATTCTGTACAAATAGTTGTGTCAAATTATGACAATTGCTTTGGTATGACAAAGAGAGAGAGAGAGAGAGAGAGAAGTCTTTGTATCTTCTGTTTCTCTCTTTCTCTCTCTTTCTCTTCTTTTCTCTCTTTTTCTCTCTCTTTATTGTTTTTCTCTTACGATAAGGATATAGTTGATGTCACAATTACCAAACAGCATAAATCCGTAATCCATGACAGCAGTATATTGTTTTCATCTGGCAACAACATCGTCAGTTTGATGTGAACAGCCCCAAGCAATATGCATCTGGATAACCACAGAAGACAACCAGGAGTCTAAGCAAGGATAATTATATTTTTCTCAATTCATGAAAGATCTTGTTATATAGAACAAATATAGAAATAAAGCCCAATTGTAACAAGAATGAAATTCTGTAAGAGCTATGTCCACTGGCATTGTCTTGGGGCA
>NC_142944.1:48426736-48439236 GCF_046866305.1 Octopus bimaculoides | reverse complement strand
GTCATCTATGTAGCGACCGTATAGTTCTGGGGTCGGACCGGGGAATAGGAGAATACTTGGGCCTCAATGTAACCAACAAAGAGGTTGGCATAATTGGGACCCATTCTCGTTCCCATCGCGACCCCAGAGATCTCTTGGTAGGTATCTCCGGCGAACGTGAAGCAGTTGAGGGTGAGGACGAGTTCTGCCAGACGAAGCAGGGTAGAGGTGCTAGGTGTGGGGTCAGGGCGACGGTCAAGGAAGTATTGGAGGGCTGAGAGACCATCGTTGTGTGGAATCACGGTGTATAGGGATTTGATGTCCAGGGTGAAAAGGAGGTGTGAGGGGCCGGGAGGGAAAGAAAAGGAATTGAAGAGGCGAAGGGCGTGGTTAGTGTCGTGTATGTGGGATGGGAGGGCAGCAACTAACGGGGATAGGATATGGTCGAGGTATTTTGAAATGAGTTCGGTGGGGCAATTGCAAGCAGAGACAATGGGGCGGCCAGGGTTGTTAGGTTTGTGGATCTTGGGAAGGAAGTAGATGGAAGAGGTGCGGGGTGTGCGGACGATGAGGTTGGTGGCGGTGGAGGGAAGAGCAGAGGAGGAGATGAGGTCATGGATTGTGGAGGACACAAGCCGTTGGTAGGAGGGAATATATATATATATATATATATATATATATATATATATATATATATATATATATATATATATATATATATATATATATATATATATATATGTATATATATATATGTACATTTGTATGTATGTATATGTATGTGTGTGAGTTTGTGCATGCATACTATATATTATATATATATGTATGCATGTATATATATATATGTACATTTGTATGTATGTATGTAAGTGTGTATGTATGTATATATCTGTGTGTGTCTTTGTGTCTGTGTTTGTCTCTCACCACTGTTTGACAACCGGTGTCGGTGTGTTTACATCCCTGTAACTTAGCAGTTCAGCAAAATATATCGATAGAATAAGTACCGGGCTTAAAAAAGAGATAAGTACTGGGGTCGATTCTTTTGACTAAAAATTCTTCAAGGCAATGCGTCAGCATGGCGTCAGTCTAATGGCCAAAAGAACAAAAAGTTAAAACATAAATGATAAAAAGTAGGGGTTTGCCTTTTGTGAGAGTGGGCCTTATACACAGATAAATATGGTATTAAAAGAGTGGTACCCATTATATTGGAATAGTTTAGTCAAACAAACCACTCTAAAACGAATGTGTAATGTACAGAACAGGATTAATATTCATTAAATAATAAAACAAGAAATTAACGTTTCTCAAAATATATTTGGAAAGAAACATATTTTGGTTAATATTTATATTATTATAATGGCATTTTATAGAGTGGTGTTGGGCGGGGGACTCCCCCTTTCCACTACAGATACACAACAGAATTGGCAGAAACCATAAAACAATTTGCTGTACTTTAATGATTTATAAGTATTTATGTTCCTTGAAATTGTCTTAGATTTTTCTTACTACAATTATATGTTATAATGGAAAAGATTAAAAGTATCTTTGTGTTTGAAAATGAAATCCCACTAGGGTTGACTTTTTATTTTTCAATCTTCTAAAGTTGATAAAAATAAGAATCAATTGTTACATGAATGCTGACTCAATTTATTTCCCCCACCCACGACCCCTTCGCATCCTCGTCTCGTCAAATATTGGCTTTGCGCCTTGTCATAACAAATATCATTGTAATGACTTTTGAGTGATTTGTTGCTATGGGAAATATTTTCCAGGGCTTCTTTTACCGTTATTTCATTTTTTTTTTGTACATATTCTTTATTTTTACCACAATTTTTTAAAGAAAAAAGATATTCATTATGTTTTTATTTTATACCCCTGGAAAAAAACCCATTTTTTTCTTATTCGTAAATACTCTTTTGTTGATTTGCCATGTGTTTAGTTTTTAGAAAGAACATTGGGGTTTTTATAAAGGACAAAGTATTCATTATGTACTCAAGAAATAGTGAAGAACTGTTGATAATTTCATTGAAATTCTGCTAGTTATGAGACATATGGATATAAGACAAAAACATTCTGTCATCTGCGATATCAAATAACTGTATTAATTAATTATAATTGACAATAACAATAATGATAATAATAAAACTCACTTAAAAAAATAAAATAAAAATAGTTTTTGAACAGCGGTATTCTTCTTTCTTTTTTCTTTTGAAAAATGCTTTCTTTTTTTTTTTTTTTTTTTTTTCAAATAATTTGCATTGATTTAAATTAGTCACGTACAAATTGTGGCTCATGGGACTTTCTGAATTGCACATCTAAAGAAAATTTACCTTGTAAATATAGGTGCAGGAGTGACTGTGTGGTAAGCAGCTTGCTTACCAACCACATGGTTCCGGGTTCAGTCCCACTGCGTGGCACCTTGGGCAAGTGTCTTCTACTATATATAAGAGGCTGAGTATTCCACAGACACACACATTCTTACTGTACGAAGGGTACCCCAAAAAATCGAGAAGTTCTCTGTAGGACAAGCTCATGGTAATTCGGGTTTCCACCATTAGAAGCCACTTGATGCAACCCTCAGGCATCAGTCTGCAAACCGGTGGTGCCCTGAGGAGTTGTACTGCTATGTGATGCGTCTTTGTTTTACAGTGTTTCTTCCCTGTTCATCAATTTTTGTGATGGCTGAAATGAAGGAACAGTGTGCTTCCATGAAACTCTGTTTTCTACTGGGGAAAACTGCAGCCAAAACAGTTGTCATGCTTCAAACAGCTTACAATGACACTGCAATGAGCAAAACACAAGTTTATGAGTGGTTTCTATGCTTTAAGAATGGTCACTTGTTGCTTGAAGACCAACCTCATTCAGGATGACCAGTGACCTTCTAAATGAATGAAAACATCATGAAAATTCATGAACTGATCTTTGAGGACTGTCACCCAACGATTGATGAACTTGTTGATATGACTGGTATGTCCTGGAGCTCCTCCCAACGAATTTTGAGTGAGGAATTGCAAATGAAAAATGCTGCAGCAAAATTTGTTTCACTTGCTCAAGGAAGATCAAAAGCAGTTATGAATGAATGCGTGTCGTGAACTGAAAGAAGAGTTGGAAGTTGATCTGGACCTTTCTTTCGAAGGTCATCACTGGTGACGGAAGCCGGTGGTATGGAATTTGCAGATGTGGAAGAGGTGAAGAAAAAACAATAGAGGCTTTAAAAGGCATCATTTCACAAGAGTTCCAGGACTGCTTCGAATAATGGAAAGCATACCTGGACCAATGAATTGCTTCAAATGGAGAATACTTTCAAGGTGATAAAAATTATAAACATGTAAAACTAAGTGAATAAAATTATATTGCAAAATTCCGGAAGAATCAGAGTAGTGACACGATGTGTGACAAGACCAGACCATTGAACTACATGCACAATGCATCCAATGGGCTTCTGCAGAATTTTCGTAAAAGCCGTAAACTTAATTTCATTCACAAGATATTACACAGTGAAATGAAATTCAAGAACCTTGTAATTTCAGAATGAATCTTCTTAACCATTTAGCAATATTCTTTTCACAGAATATATGAATAAATGATGACAGTAGCTGTTGCATACCATTCAGAACAGCAGACGATTCTATCCTGTACAATGGTGATGATGTTAGAGAAGTAACAGCTCCAAGAATATAATAACCTTAGAGAGAGAGAGAGATTAAGTGTGTGAATAAGTATGCGTGCGTGTATGTGTGTGCACGTGTGTGTGAGTGTGTGTATATGTGCGTGCATGTGTGTGATTGTGTGTGCGTGTATGTGTGTGTCTGCAACCTTTGACTCTTTCCACAAAGGGAGCTTATCTATTTGTGGCTGCTCACTCAGACGGAAATGGCAACCAAATCACTTTTAAATCACGCCATACCATTTTGAATTATGGGACGCCACATAATCATAAATACAACCCTTGGATGGTTACGGATGAAACGCTTTTGATCACAAGTCTGTTTGATCGGGGCTGAGATAGGAATCGAAGCAAGACAACAACAACAGCAACTGCTACAACAACAACAACCAAAGAAAGAAGTTGGTTGAGATAGATGCTCGGAGAGATACAGCAGCAGCAGTAGCAGCAGCAGTAGTAACAGCAGCAGTTAAATAATTAAGAACAATGGACCCGAAAGACTTTGAGGCAGAGTAACTGGCTATTCTTGTTGCTTTGTATGAAAATTATGGATGACTGTGAGGCCTCAGCCATATCTGGTCCAAAATCCTACCTGTTCTATGTTCAAACTGGCCAGATCCAGTTTCTCACACTTACCCTACAATGTCATTCTAAAAATAAACACTCGCATCATTGAAATCTTGAAGCTACATGATTTATTCAAAACAGTATGAATAAATAAGTATTACATTTGACAGTAATGAGTTAATGTAAACTCGAGTTAAACTCGACTGCTTGACATGCAAGCAGTTGAGTCACTCTTAAACCTTAGCTCTGTCATCTTGAAAAAGAACGGGTCACACATTAGAAAATTTCATTGTAAACACTTGACTCCCTTCTCAAAATTCAAGGGATGGCCTTTGGTTGATCAGAATTGTCTTGGGAGCTAAACAGCAACAACAATAAGGTTGAAGAAGAGCGCGTAGCCTGACAGAGTATGATTACGTGGTTAAGTTTGCTTTACAAGTTCAATCCCACTGCATGGCAGCACTTTGAGCAAGTATCTTCTACCACTGCTTCATGGCAACTGAAACTATGTGAATTAAAATTTAGCTGACAGAAACTGCATAGATGTTCTGTCAGCTAAATTCACTGGTACTTAATTTATGGACCTCGAAAGGATGAAAGGCAAAGTCAACCTCGTAGAATTTGAACTCAGAACGTAGCAATGGGCGAATTACTGTTCCTGCTCCTTGTAAATTGACTACTTTAACTGTCCCCAAACATCAGGCTTTGTGCTTATATAAGGAAGGATTATTTCTTCCTATCATTACTCTGTGTACGTGCCTGTAGATTGGAGAGCATAGGAGAAGGTTCTTGCCTTTGGTGGTCAGGAAAACCCTGGATCTATGAAGTTCCTTAACTAGCCCTTGATGAAGTTTCTCCGCTATAAGAAGAACTGTATCACATACTTTGACTACAATGTATACTTTCATCACATTTCATTGTCTTTTCCATTTCTTTCTCCCCATCCTTTATATAAATCCCCACATAAATTGTTGTTCTGTCATTTTTCATGTCCCTCTCAATTGTAGCCTTGTGGCCTGTGGTTAATAAAAGAAATTATTTTATTATCATTGTTGTTCTTGTTCTTGTTGTTAAGGGTTAGGGTTAGGGTTAGACAGGCGGGTATATATTTAAATAGACAGATTGCTTGAGTGATTGATTGCTGAAAATATAAACAATGATATGTGTTTATCTATGTATTTGCATATAATATGAGTGGGTCGGTGAACTTTTTACTCTGTTCTTCATACATTTGTATATTACTGTGGAGGTAGATGTGCACATAAACAGTCAGCTGTCCACTTCAGCCTGCTCCGACACACATAAAATTGTGAGAAAAAATGTTGCTTGCACATCAAATATTATTGGTAAAAGAGATACAGATGAACAACAAAGAAATCTACAAATAAAACAGAAAGATAGTACCTTTATCTAATGTGTCAAAATTGCGATAACTTCCAGTTGACAACCGATGAAGGAACCAGACATGTGTACACCTTGTGCTGTCATTTCGTTTTCCTTCTTTACTGTCCCATCGCGTCACTCTTCCAATACATACGTGTATACATGTATACATCTATCCATGCTTGTATGCCAGCATCCATCGATCTGTCATATATGCATGCATACATACATACAATGCACATATATATGTGTGTATGCATAATCGTTGGCGATTTTCTTCATCCGTCTTCCTTTCTATTGGACTTTCCTGTGTTTCCGAAGAAGAGCATCTGCTCGAAACGTTAGACCATTCTTCTTTCCTTTCCTGAGTGTCTGCTAATACATTACATGTACCACGTCCACGCGTTGTTGTTTTTTTTTGTGTTTGTTCTTTTTTGGATTTACTATTTTATCTATATGTGTGTGTGTGTGTTTGTCTACTATATATAACATATATGTGTATATGTATATATACCATATATATATATATGTATGCATATATATATGCATATATATTACATGTAATATATATATACATACTATATATAATATATATGTGTAGATGTATATATATATGTATATATATATATGTATGTATATATATATATATGTATGTGTATATGTATATGTCAATGCATGCATATATGTGTGTGTGTCTCTGTGTGTTTGTGTATGTATATTATGAGGGATGATTATATCATTACTAAGGCTAGTATTGTTACTAAATATTCAGTTAATTATAACTTTGCAAGACTTATCATATGCCAGCAAATGTATTACTTACTCTTTCCTATATATATATATATATATATATATATATATATATATATATATATATATATATATATATCACCAGTTTCAATGTTATGATTAGCGAAACTGGTCGACTGTCATAATATTCTATCTTTTAAAATATATCAAAAATATATAAACTGTGTGCGTTTTCCTTCTCTTATTCTCTCTCTCTCTCTCTCTCTTTCTCGCACGCACGCACACACACACACACACACACACACACACACACACAGGCATACATACATTCGTACAGACACACACATAGCCAAGAGCAAAGTGAAACACGAAATTCAGTTTATCCTTTTATTATAACATTAGAAATGACATAATCATTACACGTTTCACGAGCAAATACTAGAATGATGTGCGATAATCATTTGCATAATCACTTTGAAATGTCAGTTCTTTAGAAGAAAATAATCATTCAATCCATTGTTATTTATTAATTTCATTTGGTCGACGGGGCTAATTAAGAACTGCATGTAAATTTAAGAGAGTATGCAACATGTAGCAGTTAAGAGACGGAAGGTCAGTATTTTTATTTTAACGTTGAGATAAAGATAGAAAGAAAGGAGAAAAGTACTAAACTTAGTGAAGATGTCTAAGGAAAGAGAAAAATTCAATGTTTTAGAGAAAACAATCTAGAATTTATATTTGCCACTTAAATGCGGCTAGACCCTAAGGGTGAATGCTACTGTTGCTTTTAGCCCCAGGAGAACATCTCCTCCAGTTGGCTATTGACACACTTTCTATGCCCTGTCGGTATTTTCAAAGGGAAGTCATCCTTCCTATCATCGATCTGACGTGATGCGCACGGACTCGAGTTTCTGGGTATTTACCCTTCATCAGCGTACAACCACCGATCTTCGATGCGAAGGGCTCCCAATGCAAATACAAATATACTTTTTCCAGTGACTTTTTCTTATATATATATATATATATATACTCACACACACACACACACACACACACACACACACACACTCACACACACACACACGCACACACACAACTTTATATTATTTCTTGAGTATCGTAGAATAAGAGAATTTAACAATGTACTTATTCCACATTCAATGATATTTGTGGTTTAGAGAAAAGTTCTACTTCGTATATTAAAGAAAACTTCCGATGGATATTTGTAATATTTCTTGTATAAGGTGTGTTAAACCAAGTTACATTATTTTTTCTCGTTTTATCATTTCTTTTTCGAGGGTTGTAGTAATTTTTATGGAAAGTATATCGTAATAATTCTTGGCGGTGTTGTATGAAAATATGTTGCCTGAGTTTTCAGTTCTGGATATGTGAAAATGGGTTAGGTTTTTATCCTACCTTTTAAGTTAAATTTTACGTTTGTAATGGGTGTGTCGTGACCGCTTGATTCAACTTTATCATTAGATTCTTGTATATAGTTTATTTTATTATATTTCTTCACTTTATCTTTCGTTGCATATTCACTCTCAAGATATTTAAATTTAGTTTGTTAGTTTTATAAAATTTTTCATACTATCTGTAAATTTTGTTTCTGCCTATATCAGGCTTTTTACCATTTTTATTCCTTGATCAGGTATGACTGTGTGGTAAGAAGTTTGCTTCTCAACCACTAGGTCCCAGGTTCAGTCCCATGCTGTGACACCTTGGGCAAGTGTCTTCTACTATAGCATCGGGCTGACCAAAGCTTTGTGAGCGGATTTGATAGACGAAAACTGAAAGTCCATCGTAAAGGTATATATGTGTGTCTTTGTGTCTGTGTTTGTTCCCCAATCACCGCTTGATAACCGGTGTTGGTTTGTTTAGTCCCCGTAATTTAGCGCCGCGACAAAGGCCACCGATAGAATAAATACCAGGCTTTAAAGAAAAAAGTACTGGGGTCGATTCTTTCGACTAAAATTCTTTAAGGTAATGCTCCAGCAAGGCCGCAGTCTAATGACCGAAACAAGTAAGAGGAAAGAATAAAGAAAAAAATCTACAACCATGTGTTGTTAATATTAGATGTGATTATTTTAGTAATTATCCTTTCCTCGTTTATTTGCAATATTTTTACGTGCGGAAGATTGAGTTAAAAAGATGTGTCCTTTATTATGTTTCGTATGCTTATGTGCGAAAATTACGCTAAAATCACAGTTGTTTCTATCAGATGATGTCAGTGGCGTATAGGGGAATAAGGAGAATGACCGCTCCTCACGAATATGTTCTTTAAAATTGGCGCCATTTACCAATTTTTAAAAATTTCTTTAATTCACTTGTGCGATAGAAGTCGAATCGTTTCTTTTTTCGTTAATCGCAAAGGCCTTGGAAAAATTTGCTGGAACCATTACTGTATTTGGCTACCCTCTCATAGTTTTGAACTGTCTACTCAATCTCTTATGATGTGTTGGTGTCATTTGACATCTGAAGAACCAAAACAAACCTTGACGTCATAACCTCTCGATACTGGACGATCCGTGGAATTTCATCAACAGTTGTAAGTTTCATATGTAATGTCATTGTTACTGAAACATGAAATTAATGGATGTTGAATACAATTATTTATATTATAACCAATGAAATATTTCGCATAATATATAACAAAAATGAGTTTTAATTTATTTGGTAAGTACAACGGCGTCTTTTTTGTTTTATTTGGTCGCTCTCCTTAACTTTAAAACATGATCATACTACACTATGATGCTATAAAGTGGATCTTATCTTCAAAACCACTTATCAATAATAGTGTGTCATTATAATATTCAGATTTATTAAATATTTCTATGTTAGCGGAAAAGTAGAGATATTCTAAGAGAAATATTCCTGACGAGATTGGTTTCCTGTCAGGTGCATTTCCGTGGTGTGTGTTGATGGAAATCTTTTCACCTTTGCTCTGACTTCCTGAACAGAGACATCGAAAACGCCCTCAATAGGGGTCATGCTAATCATAGCTCTCTCAGCAACACAATGACAAAAATCATTACACACACACACACACACACACACACACACACACACACACACACACACACACGTACGTACGTACTTACGCACACACGTACGCTCGCACATACACGCGTGCGCATACACACACAAATATTATCGCACTTTTCCTCGCAGAATACGAACAGTACGTAACTAGAACACTCTCAATCGCTACAAATGTATGTGTGTGCCTTTTATGTATATTTATATACATTTGTCAAATGATAAAATAGATAAGAAAGTGCAATGCTAAAAATCAAACGCAAAGCAAGCATTATTTCAAGGATAATTTTGGTACAAATCCTGGCAAATATGAACTATTTGTATATGTTTGGTAATTGGTAAACAAGATATTGGTTTGTCAAAAATGGCGGTCTAGCTACTTGTAGCAATACAAACAGCAATAACCTAGACCAAGGATTCTCAACCATTTCATATCTATGAACCCTTTTGATTACTATTTTATTCTGGTGGACCCACAATGCCATTCGATGTTTAAAAACTAGTTTTATAGAAACGTCTTTCAAATTTCCTATTTTGTTTTCCACGCATTAACTTGTATAGATTGAACTGTGTAAACTGTTAGAAAAAGAAACCTAAATGTTTCTTGCAATACAAACCAATACACACATCTAAAACAGGGGCTCTCAATCGTCTAAGGACGCCTTTCTTTACTATTTTATTCTCATGGACACTCCACTCCGTGAGCTATACGATGTTTAAGAACTAGCTTTATAGAAACTTCTTTCAAAATTCCTATTATGTTTTCCACACATTAACTTGTGTAGGTTGAAGTATGTAAAACATTAGAGAAAGAAACCCAGCTGTTTCTTGCAATACATAACCAATAGACACATCTAAATCAAAACTTTTTCAGGGGCCCTTAAAATACTATTGTGGATCCGTAATTTACTCTTTTGTTGTGTGGACCCCAACAAAAATCTTATATGGACCCTCAGGGGCCATATGGACACCGATTGAGAAACACTGACCTAGATCAAATAAGGAAGGACTTAATTAGTACGTTTAAAGAACTAAAACTAGACACCACTGTAGAAACTCAATACGTGTCAACACAAACGATGCAGAAAATACAAGGAAAGCTCATTGAAAGAAGCATATCCAGAGTCTTCTGTGACATAAAAACGTTTGATAGTGCTGCAGGCCACCACAAAAAACAAAGCTTCAGAGCAGCTGTCCCCAAAGCTTTTGCACCATGGACAACTTTTATGCAAGACTATTTTCCCACGGACCGGATATCACGTGCATAACAAAACACAATAGATTGCATTATATACAATTTTATAATATAGACCAAGGGTTCTCAACCATTCCACCCCCATGGACCCCTTTGATCCCACCCTTCATAGCCATTCGATGTTTAAAAAATCTTATGTTTTTATAATTAAATATTAGTATGAATTGTATAAAAGTAATTGTTAAAGTATCATGTGTATTATAGAAGTATAACCCATTTGCAACATAAACTTTACTGGTCTGAAGCACAATTCTTTTATGGCGCTTGAAAAACTAGCATGGAACTCCAACTTACTATATTGTATCAGTGGACCTCCTAATATCTTATATGGACCTCAGTTGAGAAACCCCTGATATAGACGATGCAAATGTAATTATTACATTGTAATGTGTGTGTGTGTGTGTGTGTGTGTGTGTGTGTGTGTGTGTGTGTGTCTGTAATTTCAATACGGAGCAAATAATTCAGGAGAAAATATTTGCGAAGATATTGACTCTGTTATTATCTAGTGTAACAATTAAAAATGATAATAACAATCAATAATATAGGTGAGTGCACCCCATGCAAAATGCATTACATAGCTGAAGGGTTTTAATTAATCAAAGGACATACTACGTATGTCTACCTGCTGGAAATAACAGTCAAAACTCTTATTAAGTAAGAGAATTGACTGTTATTTCCAGCAGGTAGACATACTTAGCATGTCCTTTGATTATATATATATATATATATATATATATATATATATATATATATATATATGTGTGTGTGTGTGTGTGTGTGTGTGTGTGTGTGTGTGTGTAGTTATAGATCTCTGCCAAAAATTTGGTAAAAATATTGTACCTGTTATCAACGTAGCAAAATTCTCATATGAAAAGTTGTTTATCATACAATTTTGTGTGCATATCAATTTAAATAAGAGCTATAACGCGATCTATCGTAAAAACTTGTTTAATGACCTATGCACATTTCGATGCAATATCCCGACTCATTCCTGTATGTTATAAAATATGGAATATTGTATCTCTTCAGGGTCAGATTTGATTAATTCATAGCAGACAGTAAATAAGAGACAGCATTAATAGTTGTCCTAAAATTACATGTGTATAAACAGGTTGAAATGACATGAAACAATGAAAAGATGTTTCATGTCATTTCAACCTGTTTATACACATGTAATTTAAGGACAACTATTAATGCTGTCTCTTATTTACTGTCTGCTATGAATTAATCAAATCTGACCCTGAAGAGATACAATATTCCATTTTTTACAACATACAGGAGTGAGTCGGGATATTGCATCGAAATGTGCATAGGTCATTAAACAAGTTTTTACGATGGATCGCGTTATAGCTCTTATTTAAATATATATATATATATATATATATATATATATATATATATATATATATATATATATATATATATATATATATATATATATATATATACATACATACATACATACATACATACATACGTAATACACACACACACACACACACACACACACACTTGTATATGTACACAAATGGGGTGCTGAAAAGTTCCTGACTTTAGGTGGAAGAAAATACAGGAGGGTCAGTTAACTATGATTTTACTCAACATATTCCCCTCTCAGATCCACAGACTTACTGCAGCGATCCTTCAGTTTTTTAAGCCCTGTAAAAGAACACGGAAGCTTGGTCTTCAACCAGGCCTTTCGCGACACCCTTAAAGCCAGGAATTTTTCAGCACACTCTTGTATGTGTTCAAATTTTAAAAGAAATTCTTTCTGTGCAACCCTGTACCAAATGATCCACCGCCCGGTGGTTAGGGATACATCCTGCTCTAAGGAACAATGAATTTCAAAGAAAGATCAAA
>NC_142944.1:48411736-48419236 GCF_046866305.1 Octopus bimaculoides | reverse complement strand
GTTGTATCGAGGAAATGAAGAAATAAAAGTGAACAGTAAACGTAGGAGTGGCTGTGTGGTAAGTAGCTTGCTTTCCAACCACATGGTTCCGGGTTCAGTCCCACTGCGTGGCACCTTGGGCAAGTGTCTTCTACTATAGCCTCGGGCCGACCAAAGCCTTGTGAGTGGATTTGACAGACGGAAACCGAAAGAATCCCGTCGTATATATGTATATATATATGTATGTGTGTGTGTGTTTGTGTGTCTTTGTTTGTCCCCCCAACATCGCTTGACAACTGATGGTGGTGTGTTTACGTCCCCGTAACTTAGCGGTTCGGCAAAAGAGACCGATAGGATAAGTACTAGGCTTCCAAAGAATAAGTCCTGGGGGTCGATTTGCTCGACTAAAGGCGGTGCTCCAGCATGGCCACAGTCAAATGACTGAAACAAGTAAAAGAGTAAATAACGCAAAGTAAGATGGAAGAAAGTTGAAATTAAGGATAAAATGGGAAGAATATTACGAGAAGAAAGAATTGCGAAAAAAGATCAGACAAGTTACTGAGCACCACTAATGTTGAGACGAATTCATGAGTGTTAGTTAATAGATTATAAATGCGTGGGAGCGCAAACACATACAAATATATTTGTATGAATACACATATGCCGCAGGCATATGTATTTAACGAAATATATACAGAGCTCAGCGGTGTCAGAATAGAAAGCAGAAAATTTGCTCAGCTCTAAAGCAAGTAGGTCTTTTTCTTTTTTTTTTAGCCTGGTGGAAATAACGAATTCCAATCTTTCAATAAATGCATATCAAAGCATCAACATATTTTCTAAAAGCTTCGGATATTGTGTTTAGAAAGTTAACAGAACTACGAAAGTTTTTTTAAGGATGAAATTTTTTTAAGATGTACATAAATCACATCTTTTGTTGTCCTTTTTTAAATATATATAAGGTCTCGATTTCTCAATGATTTTCCACGTGATGTTGTGGTCGATCACATTTTCCTCCAAATGGCAGATGATATTATTGATTTTGTTATATCTTTCTCTTGTCACTGTATCTCATGGAAGACGTATGGTTAAAATATCGCAGCGCAGTCTTTCTTTCAGTCATACGTAATGTTTGTTTGTGTGTAGGTGCGTACGCGCATGTGTGTCTCTGCGTATATACACGCACACACACACATACACACATGTATACGTATATACAGGGGTTGAACAAAATAATGGAAACACCTTAAAATTTGAAACAAATTTATTTTAATATGGGGTAGGACTGCCTTTGGCAGTAATTACAGCTTGAATTCTATGAGGTATGGACTCGTACAAAGTTTCAATTGTTTCCAAAGGAATTTTTGTCCATTCTTCAGCTAAAACAGTTTCCAGTTCTTGTAGTGATGATGGTGGAGGATATCGACTCCTTACTTGTTTTTTCTAAAATGTACCATAAATGTTCAATAATATTGAGACCTGTGGACTGTGGTGGCCAGATATGTTCAACTTCACTAGAATGTTCCACGTGCCATTCAGTGACAACTTTAACTGTGTTAATTAGTGCATTATTATCTTGAACGATTGCGTTTCTCTCCGGAAACAGTTCCGCAACTATAGGATGAATTTGAATGCTTAAATAGTCTTGACTATTAATTCTGCCATGAAGGGAAACCATTGGGTCAGCAGATTTCCAAGATATAGCCCTCCAGATCATCACAGATCTCCCTCCATGTTTAATAGTTGGAAGAAAGCAGTATGGAGTCAAATGCTCCTTTTGCCTGCCTCTACACGTATACTCGGCCGGTGGTCGGAAGTAAGGTTAAGGATGACTTGTCCCAGAAAATAATATTCTTCCACTGCTCTAGGGACCAATTCTGTAGGTTTTTACTCCACTCTAAACGCTTTGCAACGTTTGTTTTTGAAAGTAGTGGTTTTCTGATTGCAGTCCTCCCGTGAAATCCGGCTTTGTGCAGCTCCCGGCGAACAGTTCTTGTGGAAACTGGGTTCTCGAGGTGGTCATTAAGCTCTGCAGTAATTTTGGGAGCTGTACTTCTGTGATCCTTTATAACAATTCACGTAAGACTCTGATGGTCCCTATCTGAAAGTTTTGGTTTTCTTCCGGAGTTTTGTTTCGACGAGGTTTTTCCCTCTTTCTCAAAGGCTGTCATTACTTTCAAGACAGTACTTCTTGATACACCAAACATTTAGGCTGTTTTCGTTACACTGGCACCTGCCATACGAGCACCAACAATTTGACCTTTTTGGAAGTCCGAAAGATCTGTCATTTTAATGAATTTTAATTAACTTTTTCCGATGATATCTGAAAAGAAACAGCAATTTTAGCAAAAAATAGTAAGCAACACTAAAGTAAATAAAACGAAAACAAGAATAAAGAAGCTTTTGAAAATTTTATAGATATTTCAAAATCATGATGCTATGATGCTAGGTGTTTCCATTATTTTGTCCAACCCCTGTACGAATATATACTTAAGCAAACTTTTCTCTGTGTGTATGTATAAAACATCAGTTTTATCTAATTCAGCGTGTACTTACATACACACATGCACACGGTTATCTCAGTTCTATCTATCTATCTATCTATCTATCTATCTCTATGGACGGACGGTAGACGTGTCGGCTCCGTAAGTTTTGCCTTTTTCATGTTTTAAAAAGTTTGTTTGTAAAGTTTATTTTATATAGAAAGTTGTATAACAACTTGTAGACTCTCTGGTGCAAGTTTTTTGCGACGGAAATCTTCCCTGTGTGGCACATTTCCAGGATATAAAAACCAATTTCGGCTTTCTAGCCATTTTTTTTTGAGACGATGGCGTCTTGTAGCCATGAAAATTTTTGTGAAACGAACGCTGCAGTCTGCAGTGTTTCGTTCGAAAAAGAATTTCCTAGTCTTCCTTCCTCACAGTTAAAGGAGAGAATGGAGAAAAAGAAAGACTCTGCTGCTACAGCAGTCTTGCCTGCCAACGTAACCAGTGACAACAACAACAACAACAACAGCAGCAGCAACAACAACAACAACAGCAACAACAACAACAACAACAACAACAACAACAGCAACAGCAACAGCAACAGCAGCAGCAGCAACAACAGCAGCAGCAGCAGCGGCAGCAAGGACACAAATGTCACTGTCCTCACCACTGATACCACCACTACTGCCACCACCACCACAACGAACTTTTCCGAGGCTTTGAAGCCTAGGAAAAGAATTTTAAATATATCGAAAGAGAAATTACTTGCATGCAAAAGCATGCTAAGTAAAAAGGACGTTACAGTCCATCTTCAAACGCCCGCGGACTTTAAGATAAACATCGAAAAAAAAACTATCATCTACAGAACCATTAATTTAAAGACAAAGACAGTGGAAAAATTCACCCAGGAAAATGTTGAGAGGTGCTTAAAGGCGATTTGGTCTTACAAAACTTACATAACGAGAGGTTTGAAATTCGGGACGATAGAAGTAAGACTAGACAGCGAGCAGCGAGCGAAGGACCTCTCCACTAATCATTACAACATGAAAACCTGCTCATGATCCCTACGTACCTTGGTCGTAGGGTTACGAAAATAAAAATTTCGAATGTGCCTCCTGAAATTGAGGAAGAATGGCTAGTATCTGCCATATGTCTAGGCATAGAGGAGGAGATAAACATACTAGAAGCATCTGCCGTTTGCAATCAAAACTGGATTGGCCAGGAATTTCAACTCCTGGTACAAATTGATCCAGCAAACTGGGAAAAAATTCCACATAGAATCCAATTAACTGAGGATTCAATTTTTCATGTTTTCGTCGAAGGCAGAAGGCCAGTTTGCTACGTTTGTAGTAGCAAAACTCACCTTCAAAAAACATGCCCAGTAGCCCAGAAGAAAAGGCAACAACAACGGCAACAATACAAAGAAAAACAACAACAACAACAACAACCACAACAACCACAAGAAAAGCACAAGAAAAAACAGCATTACTGCCTACACCGCCATATGCACAACTGGTCAAGCAGTTGTACAACGAAATGGAAAAACGCCAGCAGCCAGCAACACAGCCGAACCAAACAAAAACACCACCAGTACCACCAAGAACAGAATCAGCACCATCACCACCACCAACACCAACAACAACAACCCCACAAGAAGGGAACACGAAAAAGACTCCCACCCCACCCCCAAAAACCAAAACACCACATCCCAACTGTCACGAAACAGCACCAACACCACCAACAACAAAATCAACCCACACAAAAATAGACCCCAACACCCTTCCCCTCCCACCCTCCGATTCCTCCGACATGTCAGATGAAGATGACACAGAGGCTTGGCAAGTGGCCACGGGGGGGGGGGGGAGAAGAAAGAGGGGGAAAAAAAGAACGGAAAAACAAACAAACAAAGCGGGGAGGTTTACCAGCCCCGAAACCAACACATCCACAGAAAACAAAAACACCAACACAAACGCACAAACACAGAACCCCACAACAAGTTTGACAGCGATAAACACAAACAATCTAGACCTAATGAAATTCATTAGGTCAAACACTAACATAACAGATAATGACACGAAAACAAGCAATCACCCACGCACAACACCACCACAACACATCAAAATCATACATGTGACACGGAGCACATACAATACACTGAAATCTCTCTACCCGGATACAGTAGGGAGATTCCAAAAATATTCATCAAAAAAACTATACAAAAACCTTCTGAGAGAAGGTTGTGAGGCCAAGAGCCAAGAACTTTCGGACAGTAAGTAACTCTCTCTCTCTCTCCTTTCGTGTGTAAAACACAAATTTTGATAGAATCATGGTGAAGATTGGCTGTGTAAATGTGCGTGGCTTGGGGTCGCCTTGGAAACAAGGGTACATCTTAAATGACATCAAGTCACACAATTTGGATATCATAGCCATTAGTGAGACCAGACTCCATGAACCGCGGGCCCTAAAGTCCATGTTTGGCGGACAGTTTAACATTTATTTTTCTCCGTCTGCCGAGGATGGGCGGTAGTGGCACGGCGGTTCTTTTTCGCAAGAGTCTGGATCTCCAAGTAAAGACGATATTTACGGACCCGGAGGGTAGACTGGTTGTCCTAGATGTGGACGGCAGCGATGGAGGCGCTTTTCGGTTGCTGGCAGTTTATGTGCCTCCTTTAACGGGTCGGTCAGACTTCTTTCGACGTCTAGAAGTATTCCTGGGAACGTCTCGTCCCTTACTTTTAGTTGGGGATTGGAATGCTACCTTGGACACGCATCTAGACTACGTGGGGAGTGACAAAACTAGAAGGGGATGCAAAGGCCTCATAGACCTGCTCAGACGCTTCCAGTTGTCTGACAGGTACCGACTCGACCACCCAAATGTGCCAACGTGGACTTGGAGCAACCGCATTGGGTCGTCGAGATCGTATCTAGATAGGATAGTGTGTAGGACAAGAGATAGAGATAGTTTAGGATGTCCACAGTTCCACATAGTCAGCTACAAGGATTCACAAACTTGTGACGTGTACGCTAGACTTAGATAAGGCACATAGGCAGGGTCCCGGTTACTGGAAACTAAACGCGTCTTTCCCGTCGAGACAGGTTTTCAGAGACCGGATTAGCACGTTAGTAAAGAGGGCTTTGACGGGAGCCATCGTCAACAACAAATGGTGGTTTGCCCTCAAGAGTGCAGTAAGGGCGGAAGCAATAAGGTATAGCAGGGCACTAGCTGTAGAGAGGAACAGAGTAGAGGGGGAGCTAGTGATAAAGTTAGAAGAGGCATTGCGAAGTGGCATCGCATCCAACGTTTTAGCGGCGAAGTTGGCCCTCGACCAACACTTCAATGCTAAACACGAAGGGTGTGCTGTCAGGGCAAGGATGCGTGCTCTGAGGAATGAAGGTGTTGGAGCCGCACGAGAGGCCCGGGTGGCGGAAGCGCAGCGGGGTAACAGAGCCACCATCCGGTCTCTGGTAGACGAACAGGGGCGCGAATTGCTCGAGTCGAGCAAGATGTGCGAGGCGTTTCAGCGGCATTTTGCCCGACTGTTCGGGAGGAGTGGCGAGCGAGAAGGCAGGGTGGACTTTAGTGCCTACCTGCACAGCTTGCCACGACTCTCGGCAAGAGAGGCGGAGTGCTGCGAAGGGGTCATCACGGCGGAGGAGGTGAGGGACGCGATGGCGGGTTGCTCGACGGACAAATCTCCGAGTTTGGATGGTCTGCCCTACGAGCTTTACAACTGTATGCCAGACTTGTTTGGAGACGTCTTGGCGGCCGTGTACTGCAACTGGCAGCAGAACGGGAGCATTCCCGGTTTTGTGAGCCGAGGAGCGGTAACGCTGCTGAAGAAAGATCCAAACAAGGGGGACGCCATAGATAACTTTAGGCCCATCACTCTGCTCAATGCAGACATGAAAATTTTGGCCAAGGTGTTAGCCAAGCGGTTGGCGCTTGTCATCGAGAAACTGGTCGGCACGGAGCAGACGTGCGCCGTGCCGGGCCGGAGCATCCATGACAACTTCCATCTGATGCGCTACATCATAGAGAGGGTAGTTAAGGAACCTGGCATGGGTGGGGCCCTGATCAATTTGGATCAATCCAAAGCTTTCGATAGGGTAGACCATCGATACGTGGAGGCCGTCCTCGAAGCGGCCGGCTTCGGTCCCGTTTTCCGAGGCTGGATGGCTGCCTTGTACACAGGCATCCGTTCGGTTGTTCGCGTCAATGGACGTCTATCGGGACCCTTCGACATTGCACGTTCGGTTCGTCAGGGATGCCCCCTGTCGCCGCTCCTGTACGTATTGACTCTCGAGCCACTACTGCGGAAGCTGGCGACGCTGAGGGGCATCCCGCGAGAACTGGGGTGCGGGACGAGCGTGTCGGCATACGCGGACGACGTCACCGTCATAGCGTCTAGCCACGAGCACATCGAGCTTGTCGGCGAGACGCTGAAAGATTACGAAGCGGTGACGGGAGCGAAAATCAACCGGGATAAGTCAGTGGGTTTGCTGCTCGGCACCTGGAGGACAAGCCCATACCGTCCGGCAGCGCCTCAGTAGTGGGACGCTGGACGGACGGTCCGGTCAAGTTGCTCGGAGTCTGGTTCGGTCCGGACCTGCAAACGGAGAACTGGGACTAGATAACGAGTAGGGTGGCCACTCTCTGCCGGCAATGGTCCGAGAGGAAGCTGTCCCTAAAAGGTCGGGCGGAGGTGGCGAACGCGTACATCGCGTCCGTCATCGAATACCGCCTGACCGTCGTGCCTTGTCCCGATCGCGCCATCACCGAAATGGAGCGCATCCTCTTCCGCTTTTTGTGGAAAGAAAGCGTTCCGATGGTGAGGCGATCCGTTTGTTGCCAACACCCGCTGAAAGGAGGGCTGGGCATGCCGTGGTTGATGATGCGCAGACATGCGCTGAGACTGCGACATCTCCGGCTCTACGTAGACGACGGTGAGCAGGTGTGGTCGCCGTTTGTGCGACGCGCTTTCCCACAGCTCGTCTCCATGACCGAGCTGCAGTCGTGGATCAAAAAGAGGCCGAGGAA
>NC_142944.1:48349236-48404236 GCF_046866305.1 Octopus bimaculoides | reverse complement strand
AACAAAGACTAAATAAAGGCAATTTATTGACAAGTATAAACCACAATTAAATATAGACCCAACCACTAAATAAGAATGGGCATTTAAACAAATCATCTGTGTGGTTGTTAAGAAATTATCGAATACTCATACGTCGTCTAACGACGAGGGAGTCCATCATATATATATATATATATATATATACATATATATACACACACACAAATCACAAATGTACACGGTTGTATCTACTACAACTAAACTACCAGAAAGTCTTTGATTGTATAGCTCTCATGGGTTAATTTTCAAGTTTAGCAATTTAATAAAACTCCACAGCCACAATCGTCTTACTATTCAGCACTTTAAAAAGACTTGGTAAACCATTTTACTTCCAAGAGTTGAGAACAAACCAATCGAATATTACTTCACACTTTATTGACCAGGTATTATGCACGGCAGTGCTTTATCAGTACTACTTCATCTCGCTTTAAATTTCGTTTATCGTATCTGTTCACAAGGCATTCTGTTTATAGAAATGCATACCTCGAATTTTTGATAAGTCAAATTATTCGTTTTTCTTTTTTTTTTTTCTTTTTTTTTTTTGTGGTGGCGGGCAAGACGGAAAATGCCAGCCTGCTACACTACAAGAGAAAAGGATAGAAAGAAAAAGGAAGAAGAAAAATTAAATATGAATTGTAAGCAGTTCTAATAATGTAAACATTATTAAGCGCAGGAGTGGCTGTGTGGTAAGTAGCTTACTTACCAACCACATGGTTCCGGGTTCAGTCCCACTGCGTGGCACCATAGCTTCGGGCCGACCAAAGCCTTGTGAGTGGATTTGGTAGACGGAAACTGAAAGAAGCCCGTCGTATATATGTATATATATATATATATATATATATATATATATGTATGTATGTGAGTGCGTGTATATGTTTGTGTGTCTTTGTTTGTCCCCCAACATCGCTTGACAACCGATGGTGGTGTGTTTATGTCCCCGTTACTTAGCGGTTCGGCAAAGGAAACCGATAAAATAAGTACTAGGCTTACGAGGAATAAGTCCTGGGATCGATTTCTTCGACTAAAGGCGGTGCTCCAGCATGGCCGCAGTCAAATGACTGAAACAAGTAAAAGAGCAAAAAAGTATTATTGATGTGACATAATTACTGTATGTGTTTTGTTAATGCTCTCATTGGCTGCGGGATAGCATCAGAGAAAAAAAAATCCCTTTAAAACGCTGAGTGTTAAGAAAGAAAAATCTATGGGCAGCCTCACTATAACCTTTGCAATCGTGCGAGAACTACGAGTATCTTGGGCAGAATGATAAACTCTTTAATGAATATTTCAAGAAAGTAAAGAAACTATAGTCATCAGCGATCTTAGCGTTCAACTTGTGTATCGCAGCAATCAAGCGTGGAGTATGGTGTACGTTGTGCGGACGGCACTGGACGTCCACTTTAAATACATGTGTTTACTGTATCGATGGTGTTATGCTTAAGGAAACGAGGGAGGAGGGGCGATTTGGTTACTGCACACAGCGGTTAAAACCCACTCTAAGATACTGTTATGTCACCCCCGATATCCGGATCTGGATTTACATTAGGGTCAATATGGGCCATAGTCCAGGAGCTATTAAGCATTGAGGGGTCCTTTTAACTCAGAGAAGACTAAGGATTTGAATTAAAAAGTGAAAAGCAAAATATTAACAGCAATCAAAACATTAGTATTTTTTTTTTTACTTATTTATTGTTCTTAATTTAATAGTTTTATTTTTAATTATTGAACTTCCTTTTGATTTATTGGGCTCTTGTAGATTGAGAAAAAAATACCCATTAACTTTAAACTGAGTCCCTCTGAATCTACTGAAACCTTTTTATATTTTGGGACCTCTTCAAAGTGTTTGGGCCCCAATTTTTATCTCATATTCTCAATTAGCTCTTTCTTTAAGTATAATCTTTTTAAAAATGCTTTGAGTATATGCTTTCTTCTGATATAAAAAGCGAGTAGTCTACAGCAATGCTTTATCCAAATGACCAGGGCAACATCAATATGTCGTGCCCCAGTATGACTGCAGCTTTAAAGTTGAAACAATTTAAAGAATTTTAAAGAATGTCAGAAACTAACAAAATACTGGCAGCTATTAAAAATTATCAATTATGCAAAACGAACATTTCGAAAAATACAAAAGCGTTATGAAATCGTAAATGTACTTTGTTTTTAGATTATTTACAACTATATATTGTTTTCATGAAACGCACATTCCTGTTGCTTACGTTTAAACAATTGAAAATTACATTATTTACATTTGACGGATATTTGTTCTCATCTTGTTTGTTGTTAACACAACGTTTCGGCTGATATACCCTCCAGCCTTCTTGGAGAAATTTTGAATCTATGTGCTCATTCCTAAGGTATTTTTCGTTGTTGTTGTTGTTCTTCTTCTTCTTCTTATTATTATTATTATTATTCAGGTCACTGCCTGGAATTGGACTCGGGATCTTGGGGTTAGTAACCCGCGCTCTTAACCACTACGCCATTTGCCCGTGGGCAATTACGAAGTGAATTTTAGGGCTTATAAATATAATATTCTCATATTCTTCCTTAATACCGGTTCCCATATGCTATTCATATCTGCACTCGGCCTGCTTAGGAGGTTGTTGTGTCCTAGCATATGTGCTGCTTCTTTTAGTTTTCGTATTTTCCAGTGTTGTTCCCTGTCTATTATTTTAACTTCATCCCACAGGGGGAGGTGGTTTCCATTTTTCCATACATGATCAGCTATACCCGATTTATCAATATCTCCCCATGTCACAGCTCTGCGATGTTCCTCTACCCTTATTTTGAGGGGGCGACATGTTTCGCCTTTGTATAACCTACCGCAGCTGCATGGGATGGAGTACACGCAGTTCTTGGTTATATTCTCTTCTATTGCTAGTTTTACTCGAAGGAGATATTTGTGAAGTGTTGTATTACTTTTGAATACTGTCCTGATGTCATATGGGCTGCATATCTTTTGTATCTTTTCGGAGAGGCCTTTCACATAGGGTAGACAGACTGCGGACAGTTTATTGGTTTCATCCTCTCTTTTCTTCTTAATTGGAATGAAGAGTATGCTTTTGGGATAGTTGTTGCTTAATAGATTGTTACTGAGCTTGATCATTTCCTCGTGGTGGGTATCACGATCGCTACTTATATTCTTTGCTCGATGTTTTAGGCACTGAGCAATCCCTCTCTTTGGTGGGAATTGAAGTTGAGGTATCGTCCAGTGAAAGTCGGTTTGCGGTATACGGATGTCCTGAATCCATACTTGGTGCATGTTATTAATACGTCCAGGAATGCTAGCTGATTGTCTTTTTTCTTTTCCATTGTGAACTGTATGGATGGCTTTATTGAGTTCACATGATCTAACAGCACTTAGACATCTTCCTGGTGGGGCCAGAGTATGAAGGTGTCATCAACATATCACAGCCATAGGGTTGTTTCAAGTGGTGTTGATCCTAAAGCCAAATTCTCAAAGTAGTCCATGTATATATTGGCTATTATCAGTGATAATGGTGAACCCATAGCTAAACCGATATATGTCAGTGTCCATACTGAAGTAGGTAGTTTCTACACAGAAGGTCAACATTTCCATCAAGTTTCTTATTGGTATACTAGTGCGTTCTTTTAGATGGGTATCTGTCACTAGTTTTTCTTGAATCACCGATAGTGCTTCACCAGTTGGGACTTTGGTGAACAGACTTATCACATCTAGACTCACCGTCTGGTTGGATTCAGTCCTTGATCAATTCTGTGAAGTGGGTGGAATTCTTCACGTACGTTGTTGACTTTCTTGCTAATGGACTGATTATATCCACAAGGAGGCGGCTCAGTGGATGACATGCTGAACTTTACAGCTCACTATAGGTCTTAATGGAATACCATCCTTGTGAACAACAACATCGAAAAATACCTAAAAATGAGAACCCAGGTTCAAAATTTCCCCAAGACGCCTGATGAAGGCTGGAGGGTATATCAGCTGAAATGTTGTTTTAACAAGAAACAAGATGAGGATAAATATCCGTCAAATGTAAATAATGTACATAATTCCTCATCTCTTAAATATAGAACTGAATTGAAAATTACACACGCAAAACTTATTGGCCCAGGGGCTCTACTAGGTCTAAATCCGACCTTGCTAACATCTTTGCAATACCTATATAAGTATGCAAATTTGGCTTTCTGAATACAAAACCATAATGAGATAGATGCAAACTCGGAAAATGCTCAGTTCTATTAGAAATTTCAAGATCAATGGGCAGTTGGTAAATTATATTTCCTATACAAGGAGAGTGGTTATAGTCTTAAATCTGTATTAATATCATACAAAATATGAATCGTTACTCTGAAGCAACATTTTCAACAAACGGGAAAAGACTCAGCGACTACCTTGCTCGTCATGACTTAGGTTGTTAAAGAACTGGAGGAAAGACATGAAATTAAAGCAAACATAGAACTGTCACCAAGGAACATCAGAAAAATCTTTATAAAACAACAAAAACGAATCAACGAGGAAGCTTTTATATGGTTGTACGACCTGCTGATAATAGTTGCAAAATCTCCCTAAAACACATCCTACAATTTTAGCAAAGGAGACGTTGAGTAATGTTGATCTGGGGTCCATGAACAATGGGAAAATATAGATAGGTTACGGTTAGAATGCTTATAGCCGTAAGTTTGCTCGATAAGGGATGACCTAGGCTAAACACAACAATAACAAAAGAAACAATACTTAAAATATAGATCAGTTGATTAAGAAGACTGTACATGTATATTTGAAAGAAAAAAAGATCCTCGATTTTCAAATTGAAGATCTAGTGTGAATATTTGCAACAATACAGTGAACTCTGCTAAAGGAACCAAATGCCAAAGTAGTATTGTTAAGTTGGGTGACGGATTAAGGTTACCATTCAGTGACTCAGAACGCAAATATCCGAAAGAAATACTACAAGGTATTTATCTTGTTCGACGTTCAGACAATTCCACCAATCCATCGTTCTGGACTGGCACTTTATTATGGATGGCCTTTTGTACTTTTGTCATTCTTCTATTACACCAGCATATACCATTATCCTTATTCACTCAAGGCACAAGGCCGAAATTTTTGAGGAGGGGGCCAGTCGATTAGATCGACTCCAGTATGGGACTGATACTTAAATTATCGACCCCGAATGAATGAAAGTCGACCTCAGCGGAATTTGAACTCAGAACGTAAAGACAGACGAAATACTGCTAAGCATTTCGCCCGGCGTGCTAACGTTTCTTATTTCTTTATTGCCCACAAGGGGCTAAACATAGAGGGGACAAACAAAGGGATTAAGTCGATTACATCGACTCCAGTGCGTAACTGGTACTTAATTTATCAACCCCAAAAGGATGAAAGGCAAAGTCGACCTCGGCGGAATTTGAACTCAGAACGTAACGGCTGACGAAATACCGCAGAGCATTTCGCCCGGCATGCTAACGGTTCTGTCAGCTCGCCGCCTTAATATATACCATTATCATCGACATCCAATGAAGCAGCATCTACGTGGTTGCTTGACCTGCCAGAAATAACTATCAAATTTTGCTTGGCTCGCATTCTACAGACTTGGAAAAGAGCATTGTATAAGGACCTCATGCGGTCCTGGGTTCCCTGTACATAGAATAATGGTTGGATGGTTATGGCTAATTATAAAGTCTGATCAAAGATCTTCTCAATCAAGCTTGACCTGGAGTTATAGCTACCATCATTGTTATTGCTACAATATACTTTCGTCTATGCTAGAAATAACAGCGTATTCTCCATGAAGTTCATTTAATCGTCTTAAAGCAAGAAGTGACACAGACCCTCTTGAATACAAATACGCCTGAAACTTACCCTTACTAATAACAATTGATATTTATTATTATTTTTAATGATTTAAATCTTAAACTTACATCAAAATTTTATAGTAATTTATGTTCTAAATACTTTCTTAACAATGACAAAGGTATCTTACTAAGATATTCGTTATTTTCCAAATTAATTGAAGCAAAGACAGCGTATTTCAACAGAAGTATGGTAAAAGGGTAGACCTCCTTCGGTCATGAATGATCATGGGATTGCACCAGTGACATCGCAACTTATTTCTACAGCTTGGTGAAACTGGAGCAACGTGAAAATAAAGTATTAATGTAGGTTTTAAAAGATAAATAAATAAAAAGTAAAAAAATAATTAAAAAATACATTATATTTGAAAACAGAAGATGAAGTGGTCACGGCCGAAACACCTGCTATTTCAGAGCTGAACTGGGACAAACCAACAACAAAAACACAATCACTTGGTACTTTTAGAAGAGTTCATTCACTCTGTTGCGAGTAATCTCACAAGGCGTCCCCTCCCTGCAATGCCTTCCTACCCATATTTTCCTTGTAAGTATTCAAGTCAAATATCGACAGCAGCATCCTCATCAGTATGGGAAGAACTGAGAAGATGATGGGTATTGACGTTTTGTTTTCTTCTTCAGACTAATTTATATAATAAACTTTCTATTACTCTGAAACAATCCCAGGAAAATTCTTTCAGGGCAAGTGGTAATGAAGTTATCCAAACGTTAGCTACTCGGGTGGATAACAAATTAGAACACAATGTCAGCGCTTTACGCCGTAGAATATATCAGTTAGACACCGTTAAATGGTGTAAGATAAACAATAAGTTCTTTGCGCAACATCTACTTACGTTTAAAATATATTCTGGTTTTACACGTTGATTCTCGAACATGCTTTGAATGGAAGCCTTATGTTGTCACTTAACCTGTTAGAAATAGCTGTTAAATTGCCTTCACATTGCATCCCATCGTCTTAAAGAAAAAAAAAGTGGAACGATTCAGTGCCCAATGTAATTTTCAATACAATGCACCTGAAGAAAAAATGGAATGATCACGGTTGGAACACCTTCGATGATATATTTGCTCGACCAGCAATGACTCGGGTCAAAACACTAACAACATAAATGAACCATCACTAGCCACAGGATGTTTGGGATCTTTATGATTTGACGGGCAACACTTGTTTTCTTAACGAAACACTTTCAAACTTGGGACACTGGTAGAATGTGTCATACAAAACAACATTTTCTCTTAGCCTTCTTAACAAAAAACTGTACATCGCAAGTTATTTCATGTTAAAGTTGTCGTATTTCTGTAATTTCAACCAATCACTGACGTCTATTCAGCTGAATACAGTCAGTGCTCTTTCGTAAACAATAAATTTCTGCCGGTGTTAAGTGTGTTATTCCCTGTGACATATTTCATCCGGTTTAATCGTAATTTATACGCATATATTGTTTATATAATAAATTACGCTGTGCGTATCTGTGTGTGTATATTTTTGCCATAACCTCACTCATAACCCTAACCCTAACCCTAACCCTAACCCTAACCCCAACCCTAACCTTAACTCTAAAACCCGAACCCTAACCCTAAACTAGAGTTTGATTTGAAGAAGATTTGGCTGCTATTTCTAGGAAATGAAGCACTTGGTGGAGGTGCATTGATAATTCTGGCAGCTCCAATAACAAGTGCAGGCAATATTCAAGTATTTTGATGGCTTTTTCCCCCTTTGTTTACGAACAGTCTAGTTAATCGGAAATGTCAGAACTAATGGGGATTAATACCATATACACCGTCACAGCACTAACTGTATTCAACTGAATAGACGTCAGTGATTAGTTGAAATTATCGAAATAAGACAATTTTTAACGTGAAATAACTTCGAATACAACATTTTTTATCTGTTCTATACCACAAAATATACAAGTATACGAAGTTTGAAAGTGTTTCGGTACCAAAAACACTACATAAAATAATGTTGCCCGTCAAATCACAAAGGTCCGATGTTTGTAACCAGCATGTCGTATGCCGAAGAAAGTATAAATGGCATACTCGACCAAAAAAAAAAAAACCCCAAAAAAAGGAAGAGCATTTCTTAAGTTGTTAGATCAGGACTTGAAAAGGAATCACAGTTAAGGATATTTCACTAACATCAAATGTGAAACTTCTGGCATCAATTCCGAAATAGTCATTAAAACTCTGAGAAAGTTGTATAGGCAGAAAGTTCCAGGAAGGCCTAGACTTAAAGGTATGTACGGTTTTCCTCGGCAAGGCGATCAAGAAAGTAACAACAATAGTAATCCTTTATACTATAGGCACAAGGCCTGAAATATTTTGGGGAGGGGTGTAGTCGATGACATGGACCCCAGTGCTCAATTAGTGCTTGTTCCATCGACCCCTGAAGGGATGAAAGGAAAAGTTGACCTCGACGGAATTTGAACTCAGGACATAAAGACAGACGGAATGCTGCATTTGTTGAGTATATATAAACAGATTGGCTGCTCACGCTTCTGGATTGATCAAATTGCTGAGAGTTCAATAAGGTTCGAAAATGAATTTTAGGCTGTTCATAACTTTCTTCAGTCTCCCAAAAAATCGTTAAATTTTCCCTGTTTAACATATATCTACAATATAGGCATTATTTACATTTGACGGGCATATGGCGTAGTGGTTAAGAGCACGGGTTACTAAGCCCAAGATTCCGAGTTCGATTCTAGGCAGTGACCTGAATGATAGTAATAATAAAAATAACAATATCGAAAAATAGCTTAGGAATAAGAACCCAGGTTCGAAATTTCCCCAAGACACCTGATGAAGGCTGGAGGGTATATCAACCGAAACGTTGTGTTAACAACAAACAAGATGAGGACAAATATCTGTCTAATGTGAATAATTCTTCTACCATCGTTGCGATTTTTGCTTTTCGTCTTGTTGCTTCTTTTGCTGATTCTGATATTTAATGACTACTGATATTGCTGCAGTTGCTGTTGATGTTATTGTTGTCGTCGTCGTCGTTGTTGTCGCTGCTGTTGCTGTTGTTATGATGCTTGTTGTTCTTGTTACTGGCCACGTTTTTTTTTTTTTTCATTTTTGTTGTTTTTCTAAAACTCCCTAATCATTTGAAGCCATCCTTTGAATTTACGAAAGTAGAGTTTCTCTTGTCCAAACTCTCTTCAACTATTGTCCACCCCTGACATTTTTTTTTCTGCCATTTCTCCGTCTCTTCTCTCTTACTCACGACGCCTTATTCATTTAAAAAAAAACCCAGAAGAGTGTCAAGGTCATGTTCGTGAACGTCTGCCTTTTTTTATAGACACGTCTATGTTTGTGTGAATGTTGTTTTGTTTACGAAGCTAATTCACATTGGTCTCCTACGTGAATTGTCATAGTTATTGTTGTAGCTTTTTTGCTTTATCTGCAGATTGCCATTGTTGAAACTCTTGCTGCTGAGAATTTTACTGTGGCCGTAATTAAAGTTTACGAGGAGCTTTATAAGGAGCAGAAGGGTGTGGGGCGTCACACAATCTCTTTCTTTCTCTCATGAGCTAGTAAGTCCTTTAAGTGGTTTGTTCTGAGACAGGTGTAGCTTTTTGGCTTACCTACCCCAATCTTCGACCGCCATTTGCAATAATAATTTCTGATTTTAGCACGACGCCACGAATTTTGGGAAGCGGACAAATATTCTTTCGACTCTGGAACAACGACGGTAATACATACATACATACATACATACATACATACATACATAGTGCATACATACATACTTATAAATATATACATATATGTATTTGTGTGTGTGTGTGTGTGTGAGAGAGAGAGTGTATGTATACATATGTATATGTATATGTGTGTATATCTAACTATCTACCCTCTCTCTCTCTCTCTGTATATATATATATATATATATATATATATATATATATATATATATATATATATATATACATACATACATATATATATATGTGTATGTATGTATGTATATGTATGTATGTATGTATGTATGTATGTATGTATGTATGTATGTATTCGTTTATAGACTTCGAAATTTCGGCCAGCTAAGCCATCATAGGATGATAGTTTAGCTGTCGGAAATTTCGAAGTCACTGTCAATAATATTCTTGTTTAAGAATAATAAATTTGTAAGTATGGAGTAAGCCTTTAGATTAATGAAAAATTGTTTTTATTATTACTAAACATAAAAACAAACACTGATATATATAGGTAAAAATATATGTGTGTGTATATATATATATATATATATATATATATATATATATATATATATATATATATATATATATATATATATATATATATATATACAAATATATATATATTAATAAATCTCAGGGTAGCAAAAAAATTTAGAAATACTTTTTGCTACCTATAATGGACATCTCTCTTATGTGTTTAAATGTACACTGTATGTATTTATATGAATAATATATATATATATATATATATATATATATATATATATATATATATATATATATATATATATATATATATATATATACACTTTATTATTATAAGAGCTGCAAAAACGTCACAAAAAGACTGCTACTCAGAGTTTCACGTTCCCGTTCGACGGACAGTTGTGATTCAGAATAACCACGTCCGACGAACGGTAACGTGAAACTCTGAGTAGCAGTTTTTTGCTGATGTTTTTGCAGCTTTAATAATAAAGCATATTCCTCTACCTCCGGTATTCGAGTACTATTTTTTCCTACCTTGTTTCACATTCATGTGTTTACTCTGGTATGCGCTTACTCCTCTTAATTTACAGTTTGTCATACGGCATAATTATTTGGTTTACCTGCCTGGATAATTTTATCCTCATACACACATATGATATTCTTTTCTTTTATTCTTTTATATGTTTCAGTCATTTGACTGCGGCCACGCTGCAGCACCGCCTTTAATCGAACGAATCGATCCCAGGACTTATTCTTTGCAAGCCTAGTACTTATTCAATCGGTCTCTTTTTGCCGAACTGCTAGGTTACGGGGACATAGACACGCCAACATCCATTGTTGAGCGATGGTGAGGGGTTAAACACACATACACACAGACAAGCACACACACACACACATACTTACACACATACACACACACACATGCACATATATATATATATATATATACATATATACGACGGGATTCTTTCAGTTTCCGTCTACCAAATCCACTCACAAGGCTTTGGTTGCCGAAGGTGCCACGCAGTGGGACTGAACCCGGAACTATGCGGTTGGTAAGCAAGCTACTTACCACGCAGCCACATACACACACACACACACACACACACACACACACACACATATATATATATATAAAAACAAAACATTCAAACATTAAGATTTGAAATAAGATGTTACCACTGTTAATATCTACAGTAGTAACATTGGTGGTTCGCAGACAGAAACCATTATTTAGCTATAAATTATAAATCAGCACGGAACGTAAGGATGCAGAAAAGAATCAACCCGCAAGAAATAAGAGTTAAAGTCTTAATTAAACCACCGTAAAGCACTAAAGATAACAGAGAAATAACAGTAGGCGAGGAAACGGAAAGAACTAATCCATTCAAAAGCACAACTATGAAAGATTATGCAGTTTAGGACATCTACATACCCGAGTTTCGGCTTTATATATATATGCGTCCGCTGTACATATACATACAGAACGAAAGTGAAGGAATGTGAGTAGGGCCAGGAGTTTAGACTCAGGAAGTAGAAGCGGTGTAACTGAATTTCGTGCTACATCTCGTCTTGCTCTCTGACGATGATCCCAATATCGCCATTCTCAGCCATTAGTTCATTCGTAATCTTTTCTTCCACAGGCCTGCAATTTTGCGGGGTGTAGTGAAACTACCTACCGCCATTAGATACAAAACTGCTATCGCCATTCTTCTCATTTAAATATAAACAAACGCGAACGTAGCGGAAAACATTAACCTTGTCATCACGTGACTGATCATTATTCGAATCGGCAACTTCTTCGAACCGTTCCCGCCAGAACGCAAACTGACCAATCACAGCCCTTAATAAGGTCACGTGATAGTGTTTTTCTACTCCCGTCTGGGATCCCCCTTAACGCTTTAAATAGACCAACTCATACCCACCAAATTTGTCTCGGTCCAGTTTCTCTTTGAGATCTGTTCCGTGTACCACACGACAGCAGCAGCAGCGGCAGCCAGCGACACATCAACAGCTTCGTCCAACGATGACCACCAACGACGCCGCCACATCAGCAACACGAGTCTACGACTACTAACCAGCAACATCGTCATGACCAACACGATTCTACGATTACTACTAACCAGCATCAATCTCCACCAGCGTCTACACGACTTTCTATGTACACCAAACTAAACCACCACGGCACATCTCTCTCTTCGATTCTGTTAGGTGATTCATATTCACCACGATAAATAAACAGACAAGAGAATTTCAGCCAGCGACGAACATCTGTATAACGAAGAATCTGCCCTGGCATCGAAGCCAAAACACAACTAGTGATAAGCTCTGCCAAACATACGCCTCACTTCTTTCACATACAGACTCCTACTAATGTGTACTCTAAGAACTGGTATAAATGCTCACGGTTACTGACTCTCTTTCTATCTGCTGTAATATCTCACATACACATACATGTATCACTCACATACACACTTTTCTTTGTACGACGGCCTGTCTTTGATTATGTTCTTATATGTCGCATTCACACTCACACACAGACATACATCTTTAACGCTACAATAAATATTTCTGTTATTCATTTTATACGGTTGTGGTCTTTCATTACTGGTCATCTATGTTATCGTAGTATAACATTATTTTGTATATCATCTTTGATATATAATATTTTTGTGTTCGACCGTGTGACGCGTTTTAAATAAAAGGAGTCCTCTATTTTTCCATTCGTCACCATTTCTCCTTTTAGAGTTCGCACGGTCGTTCTTACAATCTCATATCAAGATAAACAGCGCATGACCTCGCAGGTGGAGCCCAGTTAGAATTTTCTTCAGGTCGAGTAGCCCATCCCGCTCAAAAGGTCCCTGAATAAGGTTTGTTTAAGGATGTTGAGCAAAACACCCATGTTTCCAAAGGTGAATTATCCAAACCCCAAAGAATTCCTCTCAACACATGGCTATGATGCTCCCCGACATGGTTGGGCCTTTGAAATACATGTACTACCCATTTCTCCCAGCTGAATGGACTGAAGAAGTGTTGAATAAAGTGTCTTGCCCAAGGACACAACGCGCTGCCGGTTTCCGAACTCACTAGCTTGAAGCGAATACCCTTACCACTAAGCCATGAACTTCACCATATATATACAGGGTGGCCCAAAAGTAGGTTTACAGTTATCACGTAGGCACTTGAAATTTCTTTTAAAATAATCTATTACATTTAAATTTCTATCTTACAAACTGAAAAGGGAGATTGACAAAATTAACTAAATTAGTATAGAATAATGGTTTCATATTTTTTTTAATAACTAAGATCTAAACTGTTAATATATGAACGCGAAAGAGATAGTTTAATAACTGTAAACCTACTTTTGGGCCACCCTCTATATATCTCTCTCTCTCTCTCTCTCTCTCTCTCTCTCTCTCTCTATATATATATATATATATATATATATATATATATATATATATATATATATATATATATATATATATATATATATATATATATATGTATGTATGTATGTATGTATGTATGTATGTATATATATATATATATATCACCTTGGAATCCTCTGTGTAGTGGGTTGATCCACTACTCAGGAAGAGACTATTCTAGAGTACGTTCTGTCTTATCTTCGAAACGTCAGGTTAGAATAGAGACAGCTGATGAAGGAATATTCCAAGTGGCTTTCCGTTTTCCTGTGTGTTCGTTCCGTTGTCTGTAGTTCATTGTTCTAACGTCCTGTACCCTGATATGCATATACATACACATGTAGATGTAAGTATGTACATATATGTGTGTATATATGTATATATATTCTTTGTATTATTACATTATTGAACGCACACGTCCTTTTTTTCAAGTAAGTCTACTTTATTATTCTGACGTGACTCTATCTTTCTATCTATCTATCTATCTATCTATCTATCTATCTATCTATCTATCTATCTTTCTATCTATTTATCTATCTGTCTTCCTCTATCTTTCTATCTATCCCTCTGTCCTGGCCTCTACTTCACTGCTATACCCTTCTGTCCCTTCCTCCTTGTTCCACTTCCTCCCTCCACCATCCTCTCTATCTATTTATCTATCTGTCTTCCTTTATCTTTCTATCTATCCCTCTGTCCTGGCCTCTACTTCACTGCTATACCCTTCTGTCCCTTCCTCCTTGTTCCACTTCCTCCCTCCACCATCCTCTCTATCTATTTATCTATCTGTCTTCCTCTATCTTCCTATCTACCCCTCTGTCCTGACCTCTACTTCACTGCTTCTGTCCCTTCCTCCTTGTTCCACTTCCTCCCTCCACCATCCTCTCTGCTCTCGTGTGACCTGTGGTCAGCTTTCTTTTCACTCCAGCCGCTGTGAAGGCAAGACGAACTACTAGCGTTCTACCTTAGATTCGCGTTTGGCCGTACGGCTTTTGAATGTTGTTTTCACTGTCCAATTTTTCCTGTCTTGGTTTGTGTTTGCCACCTTGGAATCCTCTGTGTAGTGGGTTGATCCACTACTCAGGAAGAGACTATTCTAGAGTACGTTCTGTCTTATCTTCGAAACGTCAGGTTAGAATAGAGACAGCTGATGAAGGAATATTCCAAGTGGCTTTCCGTTTTCCTGTGTGTTCGTTCCGTTGTCTGTAGTTCATTGTTCTAACGTCCTGTACCCTGATATGCATATACATACACATGTAGATGTAAGTATGTACATATATGTGTGTATATATGTATATATATTCTTTGTATTATTACATTATTGAACGCACACGTCCTTTTTTTCAAGTAAGTCTACTTTATTATTCTGACGTGACTCTATCTTTCTATCTATCTATCTATCTATCTATCTATCTATCTATCTATCTTTCTATCTATTTATCTATCTGTCTTCCTCTATCTTTCTATCTATCCCTCTGTCCTGGCCTCTACTTCACTGCTATACCCTTCTGTCCCTTCCTCCTTGTTCCACTTCCTCCCTCCACCATCCTCTCTATCTATTTATCTATCTGTCTTCCTTTATCTTTCTATCTATCCCTCTGTCCTGGCCTCTACTTCACTGCTATACCCTTCTGTCCCTTCCTCCTTGTTCCACTTCCTCCCTCCACCATCCTCTCTATCTATTTATCTATCTGTCTTCCTCTATCTTCCTATCTACCCCTCTGTCCTGACCTCTACTTCACTGCTTCTGTCCCTTCCTCCTTGTTCCACTTCCTCCCTCCACCATCCTCTCTGCTCTCGTGTGACCTGTGGTCAGCTTTCTTTTCACTCCAGCCGCTGTGAAGGCAAGACGAACTACTAGCGTTCTACCTTAGATTCGCGTTTGGCCGTACGGCTTTTGAATGTTGTTTTCACTGTCCAATTTTTCCTGTCTTGGTTTGTGTTTGCCACCTTGGAATCCTCTGTGTAGTGGGTTGATCCAATACTCAGGAAGAGACTATTCTAGAGTACGTTCTGTCTTATCTTCGAAACGTCAGTTTAGAATAGAGACAGCTGATGAAGGAATATTCCAAGTGGCTTTCCGTTTTCCTATGTGTTCGTTCCGTTGTCTGTAGTTCATTGTTCTAACGTCCTGTACCCTGATATGCATATATATACACATGTAGATGTAAGTATGTACATATATGTGTGTATACATGTATATATACTCTTTGTATTATATATATATATATATATATATATATGTGTGTGTGTGTGTGTGTATGTGTGTATATATATATATATGTGTATATGTGTGTATATATATATATGTATGTGTATATGTATGTATGTGTATATATATGTATATGTGTGTATATGTGTATGTATGTATATATGTGTGTGTATGTATATATATGTATATGTGTATATATGTGTATATATGTATATATGTGTATATATATATGTATATATATGTATATGTATATATATATATGTATATGTGTGTATGTATGTATATATATGTATGTATATGTGTATATATGTGTATATGTATGTATGTATGTGTATATATATATGTAAGTGTATATATGTGTATGCACACACATACACACAGGAGTGCACACACGCACACACACCTCTCACATACACAATACTCACTCACATACATAACACATACGCACGCACGAAAACATACACAATATACACATACACGCACGCACAAAAAAAATATACACACACGCGCACACGGAAACACACATACAGACACACATAAACACACACACACCCGTATCTAACACTCACAATCCCACACACACACAATCCCACACACACACAATCCCACACACACACGCACATCCACACACATACAAACACACGCACACACCCACATACACACACTCACACAGACACGCATACAATCACACACACATGGGCATAAACAACACACTCATATACAATAACAAACGCACGCACACACACACGTACACAGCAACGCACATACACACAACATACACATACACACAAACACACACGCACGCACAAAAAACATACACATACACACACGTGCACATACAAAATACACACACACACGTACACGTACCCAACACCTACAACCCCACACAAACACGAACACACACACACTCAAATAGCCACCTGTTGACCTTCTACCCACACTGTCTATAGCGTCCACTAACCAGTCCTGCTACTAATTTCTTCCACTACGTCATACACACACACACACAAACACAAACACACTAACAGATAAACCACCAAACCATGCACACACACACACACACACACATACATACGCACACACACGTTCTGTTATCACACACACACTCGCAGACTCCCGCACACGCACAGATATTCATCTCCCTTTTTCCCTCTCCTGTCTTAGAAAGAACTTTTCCCCCACCACCTCCTCTTCCGGTCTTTTCATAATGTAACCTCGTGGGCATCGGTACCATTTTCCTCTTTCTCCGTTCTTCCATTCTCCGAACTTTCCATCTTTCCGACGAAGGGCTACGCCCGAAACGTCATACACTCTCTCTTTCCTTTCCTGAGCTTCCAATAATACTATCCATATCACGTCCTCACTTTGTTGTTTTTTGTTTTTTTGTTATTGTTTTTTTTTAACTATATATATATATATATGTATATGTGTGTGTATATGTGTATATATATGTATATGTATATATGTATATTTATATTTACTTTTTATGTATCTTTATGTGTTTTTACACATCGAATTTATGTGTTTTTTACACATCGTTTTTATATATATTTTATATTTTATATGTATCTCCATTGCATTTACTTTTCTCCTTTCATATCTATATCTTTTATATTGACTTTTCTATGTATTTTCTATGTTTTTTTTTTGTTTTTTTTTAAATATGTGGGGTAGATGAGGCCCATTAGCCAAGTGAAGGCAGCTCTTCTAGGAGAAGGACACTCCGACATATAACCAGGCCCATGACTTCTGTGGGAGCAGACTGGGCTCTTTTTTTTTTTATGAGGTCGTGGTTGGGACAATCAGTATAGGAGAATAAAACTCCGAATTCAAATTGATCTACCACTGCTGGCTTGCAGTCTCCTTTTGAGGAAAAGCCCAGGAGAGGATACTCTGATATAAAACCTGCAGTCAACTTAGTACTAGTCATCTTGCTCTCGCTTGTCACTGGATTATACTATTTTGACCTAGAGAGTGGCAAAGGTGTTGTACAAGCGTTTGTCACTGAAATCGAATGAAGTACAGATGTCCCCAACAAGACAAAACACTGTCAAATCAGTCATCTTGGTATGACCCGAGAAAAGATTAGGGAAAAGAGAAAGAGAGAGGAGGGGGAAGGATGGATGGGGGGTAGGAGTGAGAAGGGCAAGAGAGGAGAGGAAGAAAGAAGAAAGGAGGAGCGAAAAGTCCTGTGGCGATGGAGGAGTGGCGACGTATGCAGACTTGACCGGTTGGAAGCATACAGTTACAAATCTGCACATAAGGCGGCAGGATTCTTATCTTAACATCGCTAACATGTCTTCATGGACAGGGGCTGTTTTCGGTGGAGAATCCTGTGTCTGAGCAGCCCTTTTAAGGAGAACACTGCTCACTTGGATATACTGGGAAGGTGCTAGAAAAGGTGCATTAAAAATTGTCTGTCCGCACTCTGCTGGATAGTTTACTGCGGCTAACGGTGGTTCAATATAGCAGGAACGAACGAAGAAATATAAGCAATAATAAAAAGTATGCGAGGAAAAAGGTTTTACTTAACTTGGCATGCTGGAATGTGAGAACTCTCTTGGATCGAGCGGATAGGCCTGAAAGAAGAACAGCTCTAGTAACTAAGGAGCTGAGACGTCTTAATGTTGATATTGCAGCTCTATCTGAAACAAGATGTTCAGGTGAAGATCATCTTGTTGAAAGAGCAACCGGCTTCAAAGTGTTGTGGGTTGGGAGGCCAAAGGGAGAGAAAAGGGAGGGTGGTGTTGGGTTTGCAATTAGAAGTAATTTACTGAAAGACCTAGAACAACCACAAAGTATAAATGACCGCATGATGAAACTCCGGATCCCTCTCTCTTGTGGACGCTTTGTGACTGTTTTCTCCATCTATGCTCCCACACTCTCAGCAAATGAAGAAAATATCCATGCATTCTATGAGGAACTTAGAAGTAGTATCCTCTCAGTCCCTCTGAATGAGAAGTTGGTTGTTCTCGGTGACTTCAATGCACGTGTTGGCAGGGACAATAGTGCTTGGAATGTACTTGGGTGGTATGGAATAGGTAAGGTGAACAAAAATGGTTTACACCTGCTACAAATGTGCTCTGAACTAGGGTTGGCTGTTGGGAACACATTTTTTCACCATAAGCTGAAACATAAAGTCACCTGGATTCATCCAAGATCAAAGCAAGGTCATATGATTGACCTTGTATTAACTCGGAAATCTGACCTACAGGATTTGTGTAGTCTCAGAGTATTGCGAGGAGCTGATTGTGATACTGATCACAAAATGGTTAGGGCTAAGTTCAAATTCAGGGTTCGTACAAGAAAGTGCAGTGCAGGTGTGCGAGTCCCCCCAAAAAATTGATGTAGGACAACTTAAACAGCCACAGGTCTCACAGCTATTTCGGGATAGATGCAGTAATATTTATTTTGAAGGTTCATGGCCATTTTTTTTTTGGAGAAGGATAATATAAAGCTGAAGTGGATGTGCTGGGTTTTAAGAGGAGACAACATAGAGATTGGTTTGACTCCAATGATGCAATGGTAAATGAGCTACTGGCAACAAAGAGGTCTACTTATGAAAAACTTCTTAACCCAAACATTAAGGGCAAAAAAAAACTAGAAAAGGTATACAGAGCGCAGAAAGCAGAACTGCAAAAGGAATTAAGGAGGCTCAAAGATACCTGGTGGAGTAATTTGTCTGAGGAAATACAGGCATCTTATGAAAGGAAAGACATTAAAAACTTGTACGGCTTATTGCGACAAGCTTTTGGACCGCAGTCCTCAACGTATGTTCCCTTGAAATCAAAAGACAGAAATGAGGTTATTAAGGATCCTCCTGGAATAATGAGCAGATGGAGGGAGCATTTTGCGGAACTTTTCCATAATCCATCTGTAGTGAACATGGATGTCATAAATAATATCCCCCAAAGAGTGATAATGCAACACATGGACGATGCGCCTTCCATTGAAGAAGTAAAACTGGCAATACGGAAACTGAGATCCAACAAAGCTCCTGGGCTGGATGGTATTCCAGCTGAAATTCTGAAAGCAAGTGGGGATCACATCTCCTCCGAAATTCATAGCCTGTTGTGTCAAGTTTGGACTGAGTCCTCTGTGCTACAGGAATGGATAAACGGCATTCTAATCTCTATATACAAAGGTAAGGGACCCAAATCAATGTGTGGTAATTCCAGAGGAATAACTCTCCTGGCACATACTGGGAAGATACTTTCGAGGATCATGTTAGAACGTCTCGTGGAGAATGTGTGTCCACATGTGATTCCTGAGGAACAGTGTGGTTTCAGACCCGAGCGGGGAACAATGGATATGATATTTTCTGCAAGGCAGGTTCAGGAGAAATGTTTAGAGGAACAAATGCCACTATACCAGGTTTTTATAGATCTAATTAAGGCATTTGACACGGTAAACAGGGACGCACTGTGGATTGTTTTGTGCAAACTTGGTTGTACGACACATTTTGTGAGCCTCTTCGAGAAATTGCACAGCAACATGAATGCTCAGGTAGTTTTTAATGGTAATCTATCTGATGAATTTTCAGTGGACAACGGTGTAAAACAGGGAGATATTCCTGCCCCTACGCTTTTCTCTATATATTTTGCCACATTGCTTTGGTATGCATTTGAGGATTGTAACAGGGGAATCGGAATCAGATTCCGGACATCTGGTAGCATATTTAATCTGACCAGGTTTAACTGTAAGGCAAAGGTTTTCAGAGTACTTGTCAGAGAATTGCTCTATGCTGATGATGCAGACTTGCTGGCACACACAGAGGAAGATATGCAACATTTAATGGATAGATTTTCCACCGCATGTACATATTTTGGACTCACAGTAAGTCTGAGAAAAACCAAGGTAATGTCTACCCCCACACCTGGACAAATATATACTGAACCAAACATCTTTGTGAACGGAACAAGATTAGAAGTCATTGACACCTTTGTTTACCTTGGAACCACACTGTCAAGGAATGGTGGTCTTGATGCAGAAATATACCATCGAATAGCGAAGGGAAGTGCTGCATTTGGAAAGCTTGAAAAGCGAGTATGAGCTGATAGAGATATCTCCCTGCAGACGAAAATCAGCATCTACAAAGCGTGTGTATTGACTTCAGGCGAAACATGGACCACTTACAAGCGTCATGTAAAGATGCTAGAAAGGTTTCATCAAAAGTGTCTAAGACGCATCCTAGGAGTAAAATGGAAGAGTTTTCGTAGCAGATACAGAGGTTTTGCGCAGGGCGCACTGTAGCTCAATTGAAAAACATATTATCCTGGCCCAAATGAGATGAACTGGGCATGTAATTAGAATGAAGGATGATCGTTTGCCGAAACGCTTATTTTATGGTGAGCTCAGCTCTGGTGAGCGACCGCGGCAGAAACCGAGAAAGAGGTATAAAGATTGCATTAAACAAAACCTAAAAAAACTAGATATATATGAAAGTGATTGGGAAGGAGATGTTCTGGATCGAAGCAAGTGGAGAGCTGTTGTCAGGACGAGCTGTGATGTCTGGGAGGAAAAGATGTTTCAGCAACTTGAGCTTAAGCGGGCCTGTCGAAAGGGAAAAATTGTAAACAATGGAGAGTATAGGATGTGTATTGTGTGTGATCGCGTTCTTCTGTCAAAAGCAGGATATGTGAATCACATGAAAACACATGAGGGTAGAAATTCCAGACACCCTAAATACCAACCGCCTTCTGCGACTTGTGGCATATGTCACAAGGTTTGTAAAACAATACCCGGACTTAAGAGACATATGCTGGTTCACAGAAGCGTTTCCTTAGAATCAGATACCAGCGGGCAAGGATCGAGAGGACTGAACATTTGTCATCTGTGCTGTAGACCTTGTCGCTCAGCAGCCGGACTTCAAAGTCACTTGAGGGCTCACCAACGGAGTGATTGTACTACGTGATGATATGTGTGGATTGTTGATGGGACGGCTATCGTCTGTCAAGATGGAGCAGTCGTCATATATATATATATATATATATATATATATATATATATATATATATATGTATGTATGTGTGTGTGTGTGTGTGTGTGTGTGTGTGTGTGTGTGTGTGTGTGTGTGTGTGTGTGTGTGTATCAAATGCATGCAGGTATATGTATATATGATATATGTAGAGGTGGGCACCGTTAATCGAAAAGTTAACTTCGTTAATCGTTAATCAGTTAATTCTTTGAAAAGGTAACGGAAGTTAACGTTAAACCGTTAACGTTAACGTTTATTGAAAAAAGGCATAACTACAGTTTAATACCCCATCGACTTTATTGCTTCATAACTTCCAGAAAGATAGATACTTTTTAACGAAACCTCAGCCAAATAATCGCTTATATCCTGTAGATTGAGTGTATGTAAAGATTTGTCGGAAAAAAGTTTTCGAGGGGCTGGGAAGAGGAGTTTCGGAAAATTCACATTACCCGACATTTTTCCTCCTCATAACTTTCTGGAAAATGGGTATGTTTTTAATAATTCATTAAAAGAATTTATAAAATTTTTTTTTGTAAGGTATTTATACAAATACCTTTCAAATGATGTAGATTACGATTGCAAAGAAATTTATAGGAAAGATGTTTGGAAAGGAGCGGGGAGGGGGTGGATTTTCTGGAAAATGGAGTTTCGGATCAGACGGCTCACATAAGTTGGAATTTTTCCGTTTTGACAAGGATTTTTTCTAATGGTTTTCACCAAAGTCTTCAGAATAAGTTGTTTTTTTTTCACTCCTGCCACCACCTCACGACCCCAGTCCGAAACGATTTTGGCCATTCTTGTTTTTTTTTTTTTCACTACGCACTTTAAAACCCGTAAGAGAAACATTTTCGGTGTAAACAATATTATTAATAATTTGAGAGGAAAATGTGTGATTATAGGGAGATTTGGCTGTTGTTTCTAGCACATCCCAAAACCTCCCTCCTCGTTTCTTTCTCCCTCGCACATCTATCGATATTTTGCAATATTTTTTTTCTCCATAAACAAATTTTATGGAATGATGATGTCAAAGTAACACACGTGTAGTCCTAAATGAGCGAGGCCGTGTTATGTGTGTGTGTGTGTGTGTGTGTGTGTAAGAAGAAAAAACACCTGAAAACATCTTTCGCATTCATATTAATCTGTCAAATGTAATGCTTATTAGTTCACGTTATTTTGAATTATTCAGGTTCAAGGGGGGTACAATATTCAGGTACAATATTTGCTTGTAACTTTGTCAATTTTTTTTACATACAGATTTGAAATTTTGTCAGTAGGTGCTTTATATACGACTGGTTTATAGTTGTGTAATTTTAGCTGATCTTGCTGAGTAAATTTGACTTTTATGGGTAGGTAAATTTAATTAACAGGTGTAAAAGCAATAACATTATGGGTTAACACTAAAATTGAATTCTTAATGCATCTTACGTGTTTGATTTGTTACTAAAATTATCTCAGAAGGCAACCGACAAAATATTTGCCACTTTTCAAAATGAGATACATTAATTTGAATTAATTAAAATACAGGTATCATCGGTACAAGATTTTATTCTTTCAGTAAATATTTCGTACCTCGGTGTGGAATAAGTTTTTTTCCACTGATCTTTTTTTCAGGTGCATTCAACAAATCTGACCTCTAAACCTGCCGCAAGCCACCTTCTTCCGGAAAAGAAAGGTGGGAGGGGTGGTGTTGACCTCGAAGTTTCTCACCAAGGGAGTTTTGTTTCGTGGGTCCTTTCTTTTTTTCCAGGTTATTTTGCATTTCTACGAATGTGACATCGAAATCACGCATAAACGGTTCCTTTTTCCAGAAAGGAAAGATTTGGTTAATATTTCTAGCATGCCCTGCTACCACGTAACAGCTATTTGTGTTCACACCGAAATATTTACCAACTTTTTTCCTTCCATTTATTTTTTCTATTTTATGGAAGTCAGTATTTTCTCAGTTGACATCCACCTCAGTTAATTTTGCTTTTCTCCCAGTTCTGTGCTTTCTGGAAGAAAAGCCCTCACATTATCTCAAAACTACAAGAATTCACTAACGTGACTTGTTTATTTTTTAAAAGATTTTGTAGAGGAATTAGATACAACGGGTGTTGACCGGTTTAAACACTAAAGGGTTAAAAGGTGCCAAAACTATAAAATCAGCTTTCTTTGGCCGTTTGAGGGCTTTAGAACCCCCAAACTATAGTTTTTTTTTTTTTTTTGCTTTAGAGTTAAAAAATGCCGATTTTATAGTTTTAAATTTTAAAGGACATACAAAAGCCTTGCGCTCTTTTTTTAAAGGGTTTTAAAGGCTTTTAGAGCCAGAAAAGGGTGAAAAAAAAACTCAAATGAAACACAATATTAATATTAAACTAAAAAAAGTTTATTGATAAAGAGGCCGTAAATTTTTTTTTTAAATATGAAAAACACGATGTATACATAATTTAATTTCTACTCTTCTTCTCTATTTTGTTGATGAGATTTATGTTGCCCTTCATGAAAATTAGAACACTAAAATTTTCATCAGACAAGGACGATCTCTTGGCACTCAAGATGTCCTTGCCCATTAAAAATAAACGTTCAACTGCAGCACTGGAAGGAATGGCTGTGTTGAACTTGATGAACAAGTCCACCAAAATTTGCTCACTCAAGAAGAATGACGCATAGAATATCAAATATGCTAAGACGGTCTAAAAACAAAAACTTTTAAACGTTTACCTGTTTTTATGAAATTTTCGGGTTAACGGACTTGAGTTAACGGAAGCTAATTGTAACGGAAGTTAATTAGTCCGATAATGATTTTCAAAGTTAACGAAAATATTACCTTCGTTAATTAACGAGTAACGGACGAACGGACTTACGACCAGGTCAGGTTATGTTTATATATGTGTATATACGCATGTATGTATGCGTGTGTGCTGTACTTACCTCTGTGTGGGTTTTTGTTGCAATAAAGCGACAAAGAAAAAATAACTTTGCACCTGGAACTTATTAAGCTACGATGAGTTTGTCCTTTATCACACACACACTTGGCCATTGTAAACCTCTTCACTTTTTCTGTCTATATGTTTGTTTCTCTTTTACTTTACACTCTTTTTCTCTGTCTTCCCCACCTCTCTCCCTCTCTTTCTCTGTTACTCTGTATGTGTGTGTGAGAGAGAAAGAGGGAGAGAGAGAGAGAGAGAGAGAGAGAGAGAGAGAGAGAGAGAGAGAGAGAGAGAGAGAGAGAGAGAGAGAGCGAAAGACTGTGCAAATGCTACTTCAGTTCATCAAAAGTAAACGCCTTTCGTATCTGAATACAGACCACACCTTAGAGAATCTGAAATATACTTAATAGGAAAGTAGATTACATACATACATACATACACTCACACACATACATACACACACATGCATACATAACACATACATACATTCACACACATACAGACAAACATACGTACATACATAAATACGTACATACATGTACAAACACATATATATACACACACACACACACACACACACACACACACACACACACACACACACACACACACACACACACATATATATATATATATATATATATATATATATATATATATATATATATATATATAAATTTACTGTTAATAGAAGTCGGGGTGCGTTGCGTTCCGTTACTTAATAAATGAAAAATATTATGGTAAATAAAGAAACGACATAACGTATGCTGAGTTTACAACCAGACATGAGACAGGCAGAGAAGGTCCCTAATTTTTCCTCAGTTATCAACCAAATAGTATTACTCAGTTTCGCACCATTGATGATAAGACTGAGAACTTGCCATGCTGGCGGTGCCCGCGAAAGTTGCGGAGAATATAGAGCCGATAGGAAACAAAACAATACAGAGTGGATATAACGAACGTGAATAAATGTGGTTTAAGACGGTGGACAAAGAGGAAATCAATAAGAAACGAGCAAAATATAGCCTCAGGGCCAAAAAGACAAGAATGGTGGGTAACGCTTAGAAGACATCCTAAAGGATAGAAAACAGTAGACAGCAAGACGAAAATAGTGAGACAGAGAATTTGCGACCGGTCAGCTACGCGACCGGTGTGAAAAAGGGAGAGAAAAAAAGGAAAGCTAGCCACGGGTCACGTTTCAGCAGCAAGCAGAGGAGAAGAAGGGCAAGAGTGAGGGAGAGGGAGAGCGACAGAGAGAAAGCAAGGGAAGGGATGAAGTGAGGGAAAAAGAAGAAAGGAGTAAGTAACGGAACGCAACGCACCCCAACTGGCTTGAACAGTAATTTTTTTTTATATATCCGTGTGATTATCTGTGTCTCACTGTCTTGCTGTCTGCTGTTTTCTATCCTTTAGGATGTCTTCTAAGCGTTACTCACTATTCTTGTCTTTTTGGCCCTGAAGCTATATTTTGTTCGTTTCTTATTGATTTCGTCTTTGTCCACCGTCTTAAACCACATTTATTCAGTTTCGTTATGTCCACTCTGTATTGTTTTGTTTCCTCTCGACCCTTTATTCTCCACAACTTTCGCGGGTCTTATCATCAATGGTGCGTAACTGAGTAATACCATTTGGTTGATAACTGAGGAAAAATTAGGGACCTTCTGTGTTTGTCTCCTGTCTGGTTGTACACTCAATATATGTTATGTCGTTTGTTTATTTAACATAATTTTTCATGTTTTCATTTATACACACACACCCCACACACACATACATATAATTTCAATACAGAGCAAATAGTTCAGGAGAAAATATCTGCGAAGATATTATTGACTCTATTATTATCCAGTGTAACAATTCAAAAATGATAATAACGAAATAAATAATATAGGTGATTACAGGCCCAAAAATATTAAATAGCTGAAGGATTAAAATTAATCAAAGGACATACTAAGTATGTCTACCTGCTGGAAATAACAGTCAAAACTCTTATTTAAATCACCAAAATACACTGATAATAATTACAGAAATCAACAATCAATGTAACAATTCCCTTTGGTTTTAATCAGCTCTTTAACAAAAAATTTAGTATCAAATGTAGTTTGAATTTTTCTTTCAGCCTTAATCTAAAAGTGCCTTACAATTCGGTGATAAATTATTATAAGTCACTTAGTAGCAGCAACGTCAAGGTTAGCTACGTCAAAAATGTCGATTTTATCATAATTAGCAAGCGCCGAATGACCAATTAGAATAACTTTCACATGGCACAATGCCATTAACAGAATGTCATTCTTAAGCAAACACCGTATCTATTTGCATAAAGAAGAATGCCTATGTGAAACAATTATATATGAATTCTAGTAATTAATGGGCAGCAAAAAACAATACGTGAAATAGTTAACCTGTATTTGATGGTGATGGTAACTTCAAAAGTCATTTTTTACAAGCATAAGTCCATCTTCAAAAATGAAAAAAGAAGAAATATCATCTTGTTACGTGAATATAAATTGAAATTGAAAGGCCAATGCGTGAATCGCTTCAATATTAATTCACAGATTAATGCACAGTAAGGCACCATACACGAACGTATCAAAACAGTAGTAACTTTGAAATGCAGAGAAAAATGTTATGTAAATCAGAAAAAAATATAATTATTGCGTTTGAAATGTGGATGTATGGGAGAATATTGGGAGTCTCTCACAAGGATCATCTGACAAATGAATGGTTGTTGTTGCAAATAGGTTAAAGACGAAAACTTCTGAGCATTGTGAAAAAACAAAAGATCATTTATTATGGCCATAGTCAAAAAAGCAGACGCCAACAAAACATTATCATGGAAGAAAGAGCAGAGAGTAATAGATCAAGAGGCAGGCAAAGAACACAATGGATGGAAAATATCAAGAACTGGTTGGACAAAAGTGGCAAGGCAGCTGGAAAACTCGCACTTAATCGGGAAGACTTTCGTCGTAGTGTCATCAATGCGCTGCAGAGCTACGTGACGTCGACGAGAAAAAGAACAGAAACAATGTCAAATTGCCACTACAAGAACAATTTTTACTGGGGTATATTGCCAAATTATATCAAATTTCAAACTATTGCTCACTCGTGAATTTAGTGAAAGTTTACAATGTACGACTTCTCGCAATACAGCCAGCTTGTCGGCGCAAATCAGCTTGGAGCAATAGCCGCAACAGAAGTGTAATAAAGTTTATTAATAAATGCTTATATTATACATATTCAGTACATTTTACTTTGCCAAAATAATACTGTCTGTACCCGTGTGTATGTGTGTATATATATATACGTATGTGTGTGTGTGTGTGCGTGTGTGTACATATACACAATATATATACATATCTACAGATATACATAAATGTGTGTGTGTGTGAGTGAATGTGTGCGTAGCTTTGTGTATGTGGATGCATGTGTGCGTGTATGTGCGTAGATATGTTGATATAACAAACTTTAAAAGCCATATGACAAATTAAGAATACATACATATGTGTATGTGTATATAAATACACGTATATATACAAACATGCACGCGAACACAGACACACACGCACGCACGCACGAACACACACACAAACACACACATATATATATACACATACACACACACAAAAGAAGAAAAGAAAACAAGAAGTAAAATTTGATGTTTGACCAGTGGGTGTGTCCCGTACGATATTATTTCCAAAGGTGGCTTATTCAAACTTTTCACCTGTTGAAGACTTATTTATTTTGTTTTATTTTACCAAAGACATTCTCATGACAAATATAAAGTCACAACATTCTCTTTATCCTCTCCCCACCACCCTTCTCTCACTCTTTTATTCGCTTTTTGTCCTTTTCTCTTGTTCTTTCTGACACTTTCTATCGTATTTTTTCTTTTTCTTATTATACAATACTGTCTCTCCCCCTAAATAACTCTCTCACACTTTTTTCTCTCTCTCTCTCTCACACACACAAACATACACACACAGACAAACATACACACACACCCATACACACACACGCATATACAAACACACACACACTTACACATATACACACGTACTCATACACCCTAGCGTAGTCTCTCTCGAACACTGAGTCTCGCCCTCTCAACATGTATGTATGTATGTATGTATGTTATATATATATATATATATATATATTCCATTTATACACACACAAACACACACATATATACGTATATATGTATGTATATATTATATATATATATATATATATATATATATATATATATATATATATACATATATACATATATATATGTGCGTGTATGTAGATATGTATGTATATATCTATCAATCAATATACGTATGTATATATATATGCGTGTATATATAAGTATGTATGTATGTATGTATGTATGTATGTGTGGGTGTGTCAGTTTTTTGAAGGGGTTTTTTTTCTTTGCATTTTCACACCTACTAACGAGACCTTGATCAAATATTTTAGTTGGGAAATTAAAACTTGTCTGTACACAGTTGTAAGTTCTTTCTCAGAACATTTACACTCACACACTTACAAAACTATACATAGATACATACATCTACTCACATATTCGCGCACACACATATACACACACATACACACATTTTATTCACGCACGCACACACTTACGAAGGTATATGTACATGTTTGTTTCTAGTTGGATGACAGGCAGAAATGAAAGAAAATGGCTTCGACTACTACTACTACTACTACCACAAGGTTAGCAATTTTGAAGGGTCGAAGTATGGGGATTCCGCCTCTACAACTTAACTGATACTTTACTTTATCGACCGTGAAAAGAAGAAAGGCAAAGTTGACCTCGCTGGAATTTGAACTCAGAACGTAAAGAGCCGTAACTATGTACTACTAGACATTTTGTCCGACGCACTAACGTTTCTGCCGAACAATAACCCTGAAATTGTTTCTAATTTGCGCACAAGACCAGCGTTTTTATGGACGGGTCTTCGCTATCATTCACATCTAAGACCGGGTCCAAGAAGATTGCCTTTACTTCGAGATCTAAGGATTTTCGGAATAGCACTGCTACCCCGCCGCCCGCTCCCAACAGACCACGTAATGAGAATATCTTATAGTCATCGAAAATAGGGGTTAATGCTCGTGCATGAAAAATTTTTGTCTCGCTGATTGCAGCCACATCTAAATCGAGCGACCTGAGGTTGTTTAGCAAGTGACCTTGCTTCTAGGTTGACCCCAGGCCACAAACATTCACACACCCTACTCTGAAAACGACCGTGTTTATCGGAGAAATAAAATGGATTTTGAGAGGGTCGGCTGATTCAGCTGCCTCGTCTGTGGCATTATCATTAATGAAGGGCCTTCCTATAGTCCTCTTATCCGGCTTTAGCCTAAAAGGTCCAGTGACTTTTGGGTATTTTTTAAAGTTCTAGGTAAGTGTTGGTGTCCGTTTTTATCAGCTTTCTGTCATAGAGAGCTTTCAACTGAAATTCGTCGAACCATATATTCCTTTTGTGTGAATGTTTGTGTTTTCCCTTATTTCCTGCTTTAGCTCGTTGTTGCTCTTGCGAATGACTGTGAATTTGATGAGGCATTCGGGTTCTGTAGTCAGTTGTTCTTATGATCATTATTTTTCTTCGTGTATTTGTTTCTGTTTTGGAGCTTTTTTTGTGGTTGTGGCTGTGGTTGAATGAGTGTGCATTGTTTTTGTTGTTGGGATTTGGATGAGTATGTCTGTATTTATAGTGTAGCTGATGGATTAGGTGAAATTTTTTCGTCTTGTCTTTTCACTTTCAGCTTAGGACCGCCTTTTTTTGGAACTATTTTTTCGCTTTCCTCCAACACAAGTCCTTCTTGGGGGGTTCAGTTCCTCCTCGTCGCATGATAAGGCTTCTGAATCGCCCGTGTCGGGAGTATATGGTGTATCTGTGACGCCCGCCCGGAGGAATGGTCTGGCATTGCTTGTTTCCACCGATACAGTTGTTGGTGCCATTGTGGTGGTGGGATTCTGCTTTTGAAAAATGTTGCTTTAATGGCTGTTGCTGCATTGATTGTTATGGCAGCTTTTGGCCTTCGTGTGGTGGTGGTGGTCGTCGTCGTCGTGGTCGCAGAGTCGCCGTTTCTCGAGCTCCATTTTGATGATTTTGTGGGCTGCCGACCTTCAAATGGGCGTTAGACCCACAAGTGTAGCACCTTGGCTTTCTGCCTTCTACCACGACTTGGAGTTGTGCTCCGTAGGGCAGCTCGATAAGGTCGGAGACCTTGTCCTGAGATTCCGATTTTACCTGCATCAAAATTTCCAACCCGATTCCGGACCAGTTCTCCTTCTGATATTTTTTTAATTTCTAGAAGCAAATCCGGGTCTTCGACCACAACGCACGCAACCAACCAATAGCAATGAAGAGGTACTTATCCAGTACAGAGGACTGGACGCTGCGACTTGAGTGTAAACACGAATGCAGCAAAAAATCACATTCTATTGTCAAGGAAACTTTCAAATTCGCAAGGGAACTTGGTATTAATCCTGACATGTTTGAAGAACATGATACCACTGCCACAAAACTAGCAAAATGGATCAAACAGACTGCAAAAATAACGGGCAGAAACAAAGTGAGGAGCGATGGAGCCAGAAGCCTCTGCATGGACAGTATATGCTTCCAAGTCGAAATGCTGATCAAGCTACAACCCATCAGTGGCTGAGAAGTTCAGGATTGAAAGCAGAGACTGAAGGTTTCATATTGGCAGCACAAGATCAAAGTTACTCACAAAAAACTACCAGGTTAACGTTCTTCAAAACGGTTCTGACCCCCAAATGTATATTTGACGAAATAATAGATCGTCTCATCTCGAGATGTCCTGTGCTAACACCAAACGAATACAAAAATCGCTGCGATAGGGTAAGACAGTATTTACACTGGAAAATATGTAAACACAACAAAATCAACACACCTGTTTATGGCATATTACCAGTCAATATACGCCACTAGCCCAGAAAGAATATAAGAGACGTCATGACAATATAGCAAGGATTGTCCATTGGACACTTTGCAACAAGTATGGACTTGACAGAGCATAAAGTGGTACGAATATAAACCCGAAGGCATCATTGAAAATGATAATGCAAAGATAGTATGGGATTTTATGATTCAGTATGACCATGAGATAGAGAATAGGAAGCCAGACATAGTGCTAATTGGGAAAGAAAACAAACTATGCTGGATCCTAGATATAGCATGCCCAGCTGACAACAAGGTATGCGATAAGGAAGAAAGGAAAGTCGAGAGATATGACAGGTTAGCTTGGGAAGTTAAGCAGTTGTGGTCGATGAAAGAGGTAGCAGTAGTACCAATAATTGTCGGAGCCCTGGGAACAGTGAGCAAAAATCTCCAGAAGTACGTGGGACAAATAGTGGCTGCAATAAGGGTGGAGCACTTACAGAAAACAGCACTGCTTGGAACCGCTCGAATACTCCGGATGGTGCTCGAAAAATAAGAGGTGTTACCTTAGTTCACTGGTAGTGAACAACTGACACCGTAGTACATCACTAGCGTTAGAAGCTGTGCAAAGACAATAAAATGATAATGATGATAATGATGATGATGATGATGATGATGATGATGATGATGATGATGATGATGATGATGATGATGATGATAATGATGATGATGATGCAGAATTGATAACACATCATGGCAAATACTGGAATAAACTAAACGCAAAAGAAACTGACAAAGCAAAATCTCAACAATGGCTGAGAAGCTCAGGACTCAAAGCAGTGACTGCAATAGATATTTTATTGGTTGAACAATATTTCGACAGCAAGCCTGTCTTTGTCAAGTTCAAAGTGAAAAGTAATAAAATTTTAAGTTTACAACTGGCAAAAAGAAAAAGAAAGAAAAAGAGAAAACGAATAGGAAAAAAAAAGAAAAATATTCAATCAAACAGTTTTGTGTAAATATGATGAAATTCTGTTATTTTGTTCATTCCTCCAGGAGGTAATGTTAATAACCAGCAAACATATTTCTCCTATTGCATTTTGTGTATTGAAAGTGTAGCAGATTCAGAATATTTCCTGAGAATATGCATTTTCAAGTCTTTTTTCAAAATTGAAGCTATTTGGTGTAAAATGTTCGGCAAGTTCTGAATAATGATGATGATGATGATGATGATGATAATGATAATAATAATGATTTTATTCTTGTTAAAAGTGAGGCTGATGGTGGTAAGTGCAAAAAGTAATTTACAAAAAAAAAAAAGAAAGAAACGGTAATGGTTCACATAAAAAAAGAAAAGAGGTATGGTATAAATACAGAAAATAGGAAAGCACTTACCAATACAAAGATCCACCTAAATCCTACAAAAGAATCCAATGGCGCCTGATTAACCTTTTACTGTCAAAGATTAGTACTATCTCTCTATTAGTTTTCCGGGGGAGGGGTTATTTGCTGTGTCTGAACGAACAGGGACAGGAACAGTACATATAATCTTTGTAATCCTCCGACACTGTTCAGCTTGGTGTTGTTAATGTTCCTTTTAAACTGTTGGAAGTCGGTATCTTTAGAAAAGACATGCATAGAGTGGATATTCGTTCAAGAAGGTATTTATCTGGAGAAGGAGAACTAAATTTAATAGTTAGTTCGGGGATGAAAGGTGATGGACACAGCGAGGAGATGACATGACCGGGGTTGCTTGAATGGATGGATGGAGGTATGATATTAGCCAACTCTGAGGAACAGAGGCAATTTTACTAGGAATATCGACAGAAAGTCAGTTGTGGTCCTTTAAAGATAGATTGGAAAGGATTCCGTAAATGTGCTGGAAGCACCATATAACCAGTGAAGGCATTCTAAAGAGATCTAGCATAAGATGACCTAAACGAAATCATTCACTGAACGAAGATTAAAACTAGCAGGCTACATACTTCGGTTATCAGGAGACTACCATTCTAAAAAAACTTTCAGATGAATATCACCAGAAGGAAAAAAGAAAATGAGAAGGATTGAAAATTACAAGGCGTAGAACATTCATAACCAGCGTAGCAGAGGCCAATAACACACGACCGGATGTAGAGAAAACTGCAGCCGACAGAAACCAGTGGTGTCAACTTGCTGTCCAATATTCTCAAGAGCGCAGGAAGAACTGAGACTGATATTGATCGTAAGGATAGAACCATTAAATCTTTTCCATCGTTAAATAAAGTCGTTTTTTCTTATAGATATGTTTTACCTTAATTTCGTAGAATGAAAAAGGAAAAGCAAGAAAAAAATAGATAAATGAATATGTCTTTTGAACTATGAACAGTCTCCTGTCTTCTAACTTTCATTTTAGTTTGTAACTTCGTAGAAGGTTGAATTTAACACAATTAACCTGTGTCTAGAGTTATACTGCGTCGATAGTTAAAAAAAAAAAGATGAAATAGTGGTTACCAAGGTCACAGAAAAACATATAGGAACTTTATTTTGTATAAAAGCAAGGAAAAGTTAAAAGATGTTTAAATTAAGAATTAAGGATACAGGATTTTCAAATTTGCCCGAGAAGAAATCCTCTCCCTTTGATGGCACGACTCCTGCTAAAGGCTAACCAAGTGCTCCGCATTCTTTAGTTGTACATAACTATGTTACATACTAAAGGCCACGGTCGTGTTCAAAATTTTAAGGTTTCTAATTATGTTGTTTTCATTGCTTTTCAACATTTGGGGAAAATGAATTTAATCGGTTTATACAGGCGTGGCTTTGTGGTTAAGAAGCTCAATTTGCAACCGTATAGTTTTGGATGCAATCTCACAGCGTAGCACCTAGCTTCTATTATAGCTCAGGGTTGACCAATGCCTTGTGAGTGAATTTGTTATACTGAAACAATGTGGAAGTTCGTCGTATACATATGTGCGTGTTGTTTGTGTGTGTGTGTGTTTATATGAGTGTGTTTTTTGTGTGTGAGTGCGAGTGAGTTTTGTGTGTGTGTGTGTGTGTGTGTGTGTATCTGTGTGAATGAGTGTTTTCTGTGTGTGTATTTGTGTATGTGAGTGTATATATATGTGCGCGTGTTTTTATGTGTGTACGTTTTCGTATCTGTATTTGTAACCCCCTCCACCGGTATTGTTTTGTTTACGTTCCCATAACTTAGCCGTTCAGTAAAAGAGACTGCTAGCACCATATTTTAAAAAGAAAAATAAGTAATAATTTCCTTGAATCGATTTGTGCGACTACACCCTTTAAGGCGGTGCCACAGCATGGAGGCAGACCAATGGCAGAAACAAATAAAAGATTTTTTTTTTAAATTTTAAGACTCCTTGCGCACGCGTACACACATATACACAGACACACCTACACGCGCGCACACACATACACACATTCAGTTCTTTGAACTAAGCTTAATTTTATAATTAGTCATTTTATTTTCTACCTCTTTCGAACCACATATTCCTCATTCAGGATATTTCATTTTCTTTTGTTCTTTTTTTTTGTTACCTTTCCTTATTTTGTTTATATAATCTTTTCACATAGTTTATATGCTTTAGATTTAGTATATGTTGAAAAATTGGAAGGTCATTGATTATCTTTCTATTCAATCAAGAGCTAACATGTGTCAAACAACAACATTATTATTATTATTATTATTATTATTATTATTATTATTATTATTATTATTATTATTGAGTGAGAGAGCAGTGCATGCCATCAAAGTGACACTGGGGTAAAATATACGAAGCCCAGTATACCCATCATGACTACCCGTCTGATAAGGGTACACCAGGCACATGCATCACAACCATGTGTGCGCGACATGGTAACTTCATATAAAGATAAACAGCGCATGACCTTGCAGGTGGGGCTCAGTTAGAATTTTCTTCAGGTAGAGTAGCCCATCCCGCTCAAAAGGTCCTTGAATAAGGTTTGTTTAAGGATGTTGAGCAAAACACCCATGTTTCTAAAGGTGAATTATTCAAACCCCAAAGAATTCCTCTCAACATATGGCTATGATGCTCCCCCACTACTTCTACTCATGATCAGAGATGCACATATCGTCAGCCACCAAGGGACATGCTCAACTGGTTAAGGTCAAACAACTGACAAGCAAATCTGTGGTATTAAGCAGAATATTTGCTGTAGCCCATCTTTTATACCAAGACAAATGTACATGATTACACTTCCAATCAATTAAGATCAGAAGCCATGAGAACCACTGCCTGGTACTGCATATTGTTATTATTATTATTGTTCAGTAGTTTTATTTTTATAACGTGCTTTCACTTCACTATCGAGCGCAGCTCTGTGCGCCTTGGGTATGTGCTGTGGTTTGCTGTGGTGCTCTTATGTCTACTGTATTGAAAGTGTTTTGCGTAGAATGTGTGCAGTACCCTGTAGTGCAATTTTCTGTATGTTATTTGTAAGTCCTGGTGTTTTTGTTATGTATTTGTCTGAATATTTTTTTATTATACCTAAGGCACCTACTATGATAGGAATTGTTTCTGTTTTTAGATTCCACATTCGAGTTATCTCTATTTCCAGGTCTTTGTATTTTGAAAGTTTTTCCATTTCTTTTCGAGAAACGTTGTCATCTGCTGGTATTGATACATCAATTAGAAAGCATTTTTTTTCTTCATGATCTTTGACAACTATATCTGGTCTATTTGCCTTAATTTCTCTATCTGTGTGTATTGGCATAACCCAGAGTATGGTTGCTTTCTCGTTTTCTGTGACCTTTTCTGACGTGTGTTTATACCATCTTTTTTCTGTTGTTATTCCATAGTGTTATTATTATTATTATTATTATTATTATTATTATTATTATTATTATTATTATTATTATTATTGCTATTATTATTATTATTATTATCATTATTATTATTATTATTATTATTATTATTATTATTATTATTATTATTATTATTATTATTATTAAGGCAGCGATCTGGCAGAATCGTAAGCATGCCAGACAAAATGCTTAGCGGCATTTCGTCCGTCTTTACGTTTTGAGTGCAAGTTCCGCCGAGGTTGACTTTGCCTTTCATCCTTCTGGAGTCGATAAAATATGTACCAGCTGAGTACTGGGGTCGACTAACTCCTTCCCGCAAACTTCAGGTATTGTGCCTGTAGTAGAAAGGATTGTCAATATTTTTCTTTTGGTTTGACGTAGATTCGGTCTTATTCCTGGTAGAATTTATACGGGTAGCAGGTAACCTTAGATATACACAAGTTTCCCGTAGCCTTTCAAGTGCTTAGAACCCTCCTGATAATCATTGTTGTCCCGAAGAGATAAACTTTCTATAGAAGCTTTACAGGGCATTCTATTCCAATCTCCTTCAACCATTTGTCTATATCTTTGCTTACTGTTCCCGACGTATCAATTATAAGCACGATCTTCACAATTTTCATGCTTTTAATTTTTGTTGTTGTTGCAGTTGTTGTTGTTGTTGCTGCTGCTGCTGCTGTTGTTGTTGTTGTTGTTTACCTTTTAATGTGCGTGTTTGTTGCAGTCGCTTGCCGAAACTACCGAGTGTCCTAAGGTGAGTGAAGGATAAGAGATATTACAGTATGACTGAAACCTTGGAGAGGAGAAGTTGCAACACAGACATTTAAATTGATAGGGTTTTTCTAAGGATGTGGGCAGTACTTGTCAGCACAATTTTTTTGATTTCTCTGTGACATGGTTCTCCTGGGATGTTATCTAGATGTTTCTGACATCCCTTTCTTATCATAACTAGGGCACCTACAATAACAATTTCAATTTTCAGGTCCATATATTTACTTGATTTGTCAAATTCCTTTACGGATACACTTTTATCACTTACCTCTATTAGTCTACAAGCATTTTCTTCTCTATTTTCAATGACTATGTCTGGTCGATTAGCCTGGATCGTTCTGTCAGTGTTGACTAGAAAATCCCAAAGAATAGCGACATTTTTACCTTCAACGACTGGCTCATGATGATGTTCATACCAGTAAGCAGGAGTGCTGATTTTGTAGTATTTACATATTTTCCAATAAAACGTGATGTAATAATAATAATAATAATAATAATAATAATAATAATAATAATCACCATTACCATCATCATCATCACCACCACCACCGTCATCTTCATCATCATCATCCTCATCATCATCCGATCATCCTCATTAACATCATCATCATCCTCATCCTCATCCTCATCATCATCATCGTCGTCGTCATCATTATTATTATCATCATCATCATCATCATCATCGTCATTATTATTATTATTATTATTATTATTATTATTATTATTATTATTATTATTATTACTAACAGCATTATTATTATTATTGCACGGGTCTGCGCCCTACCTGATGATTTATAAAATTACAAAGAAATTATCCTATCTCGTACAACTTTCTTCACAAAATCGATCATTGCATATTTAACTTCAGTCTTCTATCATTACTATTAATTGCCATATTTAAATAGTCTACAACAGAAGAACTAATAGGCGTAATTTTGAAAAATAAGCAACAGACAACGTTTAGATCACTCCAGCTACATAGAGTGGCGTCTGCATCACCGTAGCTTCAGTCACTCTCAAGCAATGAGGAGAGAATGATGCGCTTTACAAGGTCACGTTGCTTAGGTTAAAACGTATCTTTATTTCTATTGCAATTATTTCCTCATGCCTTCCTTCAATGTATATGTGCTACATACATTGATTTATTTTACCATATGTTACATTTAAGTGCTTCTTTAATGATCTTATGTATACATTTAGATAGTAAACCAAATATATGCTCTTAAAAAATGTCCCTTTCCCCTTTCATTACAGACCTCCCCCTTATGTAACAAAGTGCCAGCTGTTCCTAATCTATGGACTAAGGGCATCACTCTTCATTCAGATTTCGAGAACTCCGCAGAAGATTCGCGCAGATACAAATAACGCCATTTTCTAGAGTAAAGATGCTCTATTTTTACGTTTACGCCTATCATTCCAAACCTGTCTGTGAGCTTCATACCTAAAGCTCCAACAAACTGTGGATATGTTATTTATATTATTTACATTATTTACATTTGACGGATATTTGTCCTCATCTTGTTTGTTGTTAACACAACGTTTCGGCTGATATACCCTCCAGCCTTCTTCAGGTGTCTTGGGGAAATTTCGAACCTCGGTTCTCATTCCTAAGGTATTTTTCGATGTTATTGTTATTATTATTATTATTATTATTATTATTATTATTATTATTATTACTATTCAGGTCACTGCCTGGAACCGAACCTGAATAATAATAATAGTAATAATAATAATAATAATAATAATAATAATAATAATAATAATAATAATAGTAATAATAATAATAATAATAATAATAATAATAATAATAATAATAATAATAATAATAATAATATTGAAAAATACCTTAGGAATGAGAACCGAAGTTCGAAATTTCCCCAAGACACCTGATGAAGGCTGGAGGGTATATCAGCCGAAACGTTGTGTTAACAACAAACAAGATGAGGACAAATATCCGTCAAATGCAAAAAAATGTAAATAATATAAATAATGTACCTAATTTCTCTTCTCTTAATTATAGAACTGAAACTGGGATATGACATTAACCTTCTTCCCATTTCAAATCATCGTATCTAATTTGTTTTTTTCCCTCTCCTTCTCGCTCTCTCTCCCACCCCGTCTCTCTCTCTCTCTCTCTCTCTCTCTCTCTCTCTCTCTCTATCTATCTATCTATCTATCTATCTATCTCTTATCATTATAGTGTAGATTACTGTGTCAAGTGGTAAAACACAAACTAAAGTTTTCAAAACCATGATTATTGGTGGTATGCGCATATTAGACGAAACTTTTTCATCCCCAAGGTTTTCCCCTCTTTATTAACCGCTACTATATCTGGCTTTCGATCTTAAATTTCACGATCACATCAGATCGTTTGATCCCATTGTGTCTTTAGCTAGTCATCTTCGATTACTCCTTCTGAAAGTTTGAAAACTGATGCAATAGCTGTTTCTGACATAGGCGTTAGGCATTGAATTTTGGGGGTAGAGGATTAGTCCGCGGCATCGGCTCCAATAGTTGACTAGTATAAAACTTTATTTAATCGACCCCACCAGAAGGATAAAAGGCATAGTTGACCTCAACTGGATCTGAACTCAGAACGTAAAGAGCCGAAAAGAAATGCCGCAAAGAGTTTGTCCCACACGCACACCGCACACATACACACACTCTCTCTCTCTCTCTCTCTCTCTTTCTCTCTTCTGTTAATACGGTTATGAGTTCACCTCTATAGAATATGACCAAGGAGGGTGTTTCCAGCGATACCTTACACAGTACAATAAGTTTTATTATTTCTTCCTAATTAAACAGGAAATACCAGTCTGTTTGGTATTTCCCGTTTGACTAGTTCTAGCTCTTTGTATTCAAGTATTACTTGTACTTTGCGGTCATTTTTTTCTTAACCACCATCAAAAGATTTAGTGAGGTGGATTAATAAACACACCTAGTTTTTAATTAATTATATAATTAATTAATTACTTAGTTTCTTAATTAATTAACTAATTAAGCAGCTACCCCGTGTTCTATGTGAAAAATGTATTATATCATGTGAGTGAAGACAAATGCATATAAGTATATATAATATAATATAATATAATATAATATATATATATAAATGTATACACACACACACACACACACACACACACACATATATATATATATATATATATATATATATATATATATATATATATATACAAGAATAAGGGCAGAGAATCGTCAATTAATAATAGAATTAATAATTAACAATTTTGCCAAGTAGTTCAGTATGAAAAAAACCTTTATCGGTAAAACTATTTATCATCATAAATATACAGGGATTAGCAATTGAGTTGCTTCTCCAACATACTGAAAATTTAGAAATAGCAGTCAAAGAACTACTGATTCCAAACTACAAATTTTTCTCTAAAGTGGATGGCGATATTTATGGCACACATAGAACAAAAAACCGGAGGGAAAAGCGTAAACAAACCAAGCCTTTAGTTATATATATATGTATATATATGTATATATATATATGTATATATATATATGTATATATATATATATGTATATATATATATATATATATATGTATATATGTATGTATGTATGTATATAAACTATGCGTTTATTTAGCATATGCGAATTCAATATTATGAACATACGCGCACACTCGTATAAAGAGAGAAGGGGAGATTGAGAGAGGAAGAGAATAGGAAAAAGTGAGCGAAAATTACCAAAAAAAAAACAGTAGGAGAGAGAGAGAATGATATTCATGTATAAATATTGATTGATTATGTGTGTGTGTGTGTGTGTGTGTGTGTGTGTGTGTGTGTGTGTGTGTGTGTGTGTGTGTGTGTGTGTGTGTGTGGGTGGGTGGGTGTGTGTGGGTGGGTATGTGTGTGTGGACAGACCGACAGACAGACTGATATACCGACCGACCAACAGACAGACAGACAGCTAGCTAGCTAGCTAGCCAGATAGATAGATAGATAGACAGACAGACAGACAGACAGATACATACATACATATTATTTTATGTGGTAATGCTCCAACAAGTAGAAAAGCACTCGATCAACTAAGAGAGTAAAGAAAATGATTTCTTTTTATTATAACATTATTTTCATCCATGCTTATATATATATAATAATAATACAAATGATATGTGAACATATATATACATACATACATATATACATATATGTATATGTATGTGTGTGTGTGTGTGTCTGTGTCTGTGTCTGTGTGTGTGTGTGTCTGTATATATATATATATATATATATATATATATATATGTATATATACTGTAAGTTTTAGAGGTAATACTTGATAAGTGTAAGCACCTGTATATGCCGGATAGTGGCCAAGGTAAAAGAATATATTAAAACGTAAAATGAAAACAGAACACAAAGGATACCGCGTTACACGTGTTTCAAGCTTTATACACAAACAGTCGTTGCATCAGTATACGAGTATACAATTGATAGAAATGATGGTTTAAAGCTATCTTCAGCCGCAAACATTTTCAGTCCCAAGATTACATCACAAAGAAAAAAGAAAAAGAGAGAGAAAAAGGAGAGAGAAAAAGGAAAAGTCCACCTAGTATTATGCATTGTAATGTGCTTATCCTTTAAATTGTTATATCTACATAAAAGTTCCTTGGTATTCAAAAATCTGTCCATATTGTACCTCTCTTTTTCTTCTTTCTTTGTGATATATATATATATATATATATATATATATATATATCAGTGGCGAGAAGTGACTAGGAAACTAGGGCATGTAGCCCCCCACCCCAACTGAGTTTTTTTTTCTTTTTGGTGGAGGCGTCCGAATGTGCCACCCTCCCCTATTTTCCGTGAAAAGTACAGTATTGTATACGCTTTGAGATACGGTGAGTCTGAAAATGAAAATAGTTTCTTCCCTACGACGCACCGTTTTGAAGTAGTTAGTAAGACACGAGAAACGTCCATATAACTTTGGAAATCACCTTCCAATGATCTCATCTAATAGAGGCTATTCAAGCCGTCGACTTTGAGAAAAAAGTCGAAATTGTTTTTAAAGTTTAGAAGAAAATTTCACATTCACGAACTCATGATGCTGATTTACAGAGTACCAAATTAAGTGAATATTTGTAACAATGTACAACTTCTGTCACTGAAGCAGCTTTTCTGCCTTTATTGACATCTACTTATCCCCTAAACCTGTCTTGAAGCCTTTCCTTCTTATCAACAAATTGCAAAACGTGTGACAGTAAAGATTTCATTCGAAACTGTGAAGTTTTACCAAACGTAACAACAACAAATGCTGTTTATTTCGATCATCGGCTTAATTACACCTTCACTTGTAACAGCCAAACAATTAAATAATTTCGTTTTGAATATCATTTTAAAGTGATATTCGTTTTCAATATCACTTCAAAGCTGAGAAAATGTCTTCTTGTACTGACAAACTAACAGACATTCGAACAAAATAACGATGACATTCCTTGCTGCCCACATCAGTTTTTATTTTCAGCTTAAGCTTTGGTTTCTTTTCCAAGAATGATAATATTCTTCTTACCTGTTTCAAAGCTGGGAAAGTAGAGAGAAAACTGAACTATTTCACCGTTTTGCCATCTTGAGGGTGATTGAAAACATGAGAAATTCTACTGGGTTATAATCTTTTTAAAGGAATCAAAGCTTTATGCTAATAGATAATTTGGGTGCTAGTTTACTCTTTTATGTAACCTTTCTTAAATAACTTTAAATATTTAAAATTAGATTTTAAAGCATTGGCATGAACAAATGGATGAAAAAGTTTACTTTTTAATCACACACACACACACACAAACAAACAAAAATTGCTGATGTCTTCTTTTCGCTCTATGTGTGAAATAGTCAAGAAAACTCTGGGGTCACATGACTGAATTCAAGTCTTAAGAAGAGATCAAAAATACTCTCTCCATTGGTTAAATCTCTCTCCATTGGTGAGAAGTTTGTTTCCCAGCCACATGGTTCCAGGTCTTCTACTAGTGTCTTTTACTAATAGCCTTGGGCCAACGAAAACCTTGTAAGTGGACTTGATAGAAGGAAACGGAAAAAACCTGTCGTATATACATACTCATACACATATATATGTATATACATGTATATATGTGTGTGTATGTGTTTGTATGGGTGTGTGTATATGTATGTTTGTTTGTGTGTGTGTGTGTGTGTGTGTGTGTGTGTGTGTGTGTGTGTGTGTGTTTGTGTGTTTGTGTATGTGTCTTTGTGTTTGTCCTTCACCAATGCTTGACAACCGGCGTTGGTGTGTTTACATTCCTGTAGCTTAGCAGTTTAGCACGAGAAACCAAAAGAATAAGTACCAGGTTTAAAAAAAGTTCTGGGTTGGATGCATTAACCTAAAACGTATTTAAGGTGGTGCCCCAGCATGGCCAAAATCTACTGATTGAAATATGTAGAAGATAAAAGATAAAATGTGTACACTTCAATACCGAATAATCGTGCGAAATATATCAGAAAGCAATAAAACAAACTTGTAAATAGACTAAATATGCATTTCTTGCCTAATTCTGTCCGACTATGAGGAAAGCCACAGAAAAGTCTTCGGGATAGGCAAGTTTTTGATCTCTGTTGCACAGGACAGTAAAGACATCAGCACTTCAAGAGAAAAATAAATGTTGATAACGTGTCTGCTGGCTTAACACGGCTGAAAAGCAAGCGGTAAAATATCTGCTTTCATTTTCTCGGTCACTGCTCTTACTATGATTAAAAGCAAGCAGTCAAAAATTTGCTTTCTGTTGTCAACTTAACACGGATGAAAGGCAAGCAGTAAAATATCTGCTTTCTCTGTCATTATTGGTCATTCACTCAATTTTTGATTTGTTCCTCTTTTTGACGCGCTTTTCTCGAAAATAATAGAATACAAAGAAAATAACTAAGAAATGAAGGAATGAGAAATAAAAGTAAATATGACTACAATGAATCTAATCAAAATTATCAATAATCAATTATATATAACACAAAAATTATTTATCGTACAAAAATAGTAAGGCACGCAATACATGTGTTGCATACATAGACCCTTCGCTCCTGATACATACACACACACACACACACACACACACACACACACACACACACACACACACACCATGAAGCACCTTTGCCTGTTCTACCACTTCTAAATTGTATGTAGATATATTTGTGTGTGATAAAATTTTTTGTACAATTTATTCACCACTACATGTGTTTCATTTGCTAATAGGAGTTACAAAATCAGTTTGATTTTGTCTGAAGAATTTCTAATAGGAGATATCCTACATGTTTTTTTACATGTTTTTGTTTTTAATTAGCAAATAAAACGTGCAATGGTGAATAAATAATACCAAAAGTTTTTACTACTCTCCTGTTTTAATATACTTACATCTTTATATATATATATGTGTGTGTGTGTGTGTGTGTGTGTGTGTGTGTGTGTGTGTGTGTGTGTGTGTGTGTGTACACATACACACACGTTTATAAATAATGCAAAAATTATAACACGAAGACGAGTTAAAAATGCATATATAGTATATTAGATCTGCGTTCCGAAAAAGAACAGAACGTATTTGCAGCCATTTAACCTTCTAGAAGACGATATAAAATCTCTGACCGATAACATCAGGGCTGCACTTCATGAAATTACTCACAAAGTTTTGGAGGAAGAAGGAAAAAAGAAATTATGAGTCACTGATGAGATCTTGGATCTATGTCACTTAAAACGGGACCTGGGGGAAGATCAAGCTAACAAGTCAGGTTGCAAGTCAGCAATACGACGCTGCTAATGAGAAAGGCCTTTTACGTTTCGTGCATGCGCTCTTCTAAGAAAAGGGTAGAGGTGAGAGAAAAATGGGGACAGAGAACAAACGGATGTATGTTTATATGTATGTATTTTATGCATATGTGTGTGTGTGTGTGTATTAACGTTGAATTGAGTCAAACGAATGAGTGCTAAGTACACATCCACAGTGTACAGTTCGTTGTTTATTGAATATGAATGTTTATTTTGCTACATAACTTTCACTTTACGACGATCTTTAGGCACCATAAAACTAGAGTCATATGCGTGCATGTCTACGTGTGCGTGAGTCTCTGTGTGTATGTATATATGTATATTCATGCATAATTAATGGATATATGTATATACGAAAGGGCATCCAATAACCGGAAACGTCCTCTGTGTGAAAAGCCTGTTGCAGTTCAGGCTTCCACCGCTAGAAGCCACATGATGCAGCACTCAGGCATCAGTCTACCGACCGGTGCTATCTACTGGGGGGGGGGGGTCACACTCCCACGTGGTGCATTTTTGTTTTGCAGTGCTTCTCCCTTTGTTTGTCGATTTTTGTGATGGCTGAAACGAAGGAACAGCGTGCTTGGATCTTTGTGATTTGACGGGCAACACTTATTTTCTTAACGAAACACTTTCAAATTTGGGACACTGGTAGAATGTGTCATATAAAACAACTTCTCTTAACCTTCTTAACAAAAAATTGTACATCGCAAGTTATTTCATGTTAAAGTTGTCGTATTTCTGTAATTTCAACCAATCACTGACGTCTATTCAGCTGAATACAGTTAGTGCTGTTCGGTGTCAAGTGTGTTATTCCCTGTTTAATTATATCATTATTCCCTAGTAAGGGTTTAGGGTTTTAGGGTTAGGGTTCGGGTTTTAGGGTTAGGGCTTTAGGATTAAGGTTGGGGTTAGGGTTAGGGTTATGGTTATGAGTTATAGGGTTAGAGTTAAGGTTATGGCAAAAATAATCATAACCCTAACCGTAATCCTAAAACTAACCCTAACTCTAAAACCCTAACCCTAACCCTAAAACCCTAAAGCTAAAACCAGTACAAACGCACGAACGATGTCATAAATAACAGTAACAAACGAAATATATACCGCTGATAGTTGTTGTTGACAACGGATAGTTTTTGTTGACAAACAACGGCACTAATTTTATTCAAGGGAAAAAATCCCGTAGCACCGTTGTTTACATTCCCCGGCGAAATTGTTTTCACCTCAATAGACGTCAGTGGTAGGTTGAAATTACCGAAATACGACAATTTTTTACATGAAATAACTTGGAACACAAAATTTTTTATTTGTTCTATAACACAAAATATACAAGTATTCGAAGTTTGAAAGTGTTTCGGTACGAAAAACACTACATAAAAAAATGTTGCCCGTCAAATTACAAAGATCCGCGTGCTTCCGTGAAATTCTGTTTTCTGCTGGGGAAACAGTTGTCATGCTTCAAACAGCTTACAAGGACATTGCCATGAGCAAAACACAAGCTTACGAATGGTTTTCGCGCTTTAGGAATGGACACTTGTCGCTTGAGGACCGATCTCGTTCAGAGCGAGCGTCTACCTTCGGAACGAATGAAACATCATGAAAATTCACGAACAGATCCTTGAGGACCGTCACCGAAAAACTGACGAACTTGCTGATATGGCTGGTGTTGTATTTCCCTCGGAAGACTCGAAGAGATAACACAACGAGTTGTACAATTTAATTATTACATTTATTATTCAATTACATACAAAGAACGCACTCACCCAATGTTCGTTATAAATAAACAAAAGTCATGTCCGCCATATATATCTATCAATGACATTCTACTACGACAGTCACACAAGACAACAACAATGAAACAATGAACTCAGACGAACCATGGTGACACACGGAACGTCAAACGAATGACATATCCAACAGTCCATATAACAGCTGGTGTGTCCTGGAGCTCCTGCCAACGAATTTTGAACAAGTAACTGCGAATGAAAGAGTTGCAGTAAAATTTGTGCTTCGCTTGCTCGAGGAAGGTCAAAAGCAGTCACGACTGAATGCGTGTCGCGAACTGAAAGAACCGTTGGAAATTGATCCGGACCATTTTTCGAAGTTCATAACTGGTGATGAAAGCTGGTGCTATGGAATTTGCAGATGTGGAAGAAGTAAAGAAACAAAAAAATTTTTTAATCCAAGGAGGCTTTGAAAGGCTGCTCCGAATACTGGGAAATACGTCTGGACCGTATCATTGCTTCAAATGTAGAATACTTTCAAGGCGATAAAAGTGTAAACATGTAAAACTAAGAGGACAAAATAATAGCGCAAAATTCCGGTTTCTTTTGGGTATCCCCTCGTTCGTAATGCAAACAAACATATATGCATACATACATTCACACACACACACACACACACACACACACACACACACACACACACACACACACACACACACACACACACACACACATATATATATGCATATATGCACATGCGTATATACATACACACACATTTATATCGACAGCATCTACTTTTATTGACTAGTGTCCTGTTCTTAAACCGTATCTCCATCTCTATTTCTGCATATATCTCTGTGTGTATATATATTAATCTGTATACATGTGTATTTGTTTACGCATATATGCAACAATGTCTCCATTTACTTTTAGCTTGATATGGATAACCGCATATATATACATATATATATATATATATATATATATATATATATATATATATATATATATATATATATATATATATATATACATACATATGTATGTATGTATGTATGTATGTATGTATGTTTATGTATATATGTATGTTTATGTATATATGTATACAAGTGTACGCTTGTAATTGTTTTGTATACGCATGTGAACATGTACCGACCGACATATACATGTGCTACTGAAATTAACAAACGTAGAAACATGGTTAAGAGTTTGTATCAGTGTTAAGGTGTTGGGGAAAATAAATATCGAATATCTATCGTGATATACATATAGACATGTACACACACGCGCATGCACATACACACACACACACACAAATACACACACATTTATATATATATATATGTATATAAATGTATGTGTGTATATATATATATATATACAAAATATGTGTATATATATATATATATATATATATATATATATATATATATATATATATGTATATATGAATACATATACATATATATGTGTGTGTGTGTGTGTGTGTGTGTGTGTGTGTGTGTGTGTATGTGTGTGTGTGTGTGTGTGTGTGTGTGTGTGTGTGTGTGTGTGTATGATATCGAAATATAGATAGGTCGGGGAGATGTGAGCATGCGTGTGTGTGTATATGCGTGAGTGGAAATAGAGAGAGAGAGAGAGAGAGAGAGAGAGAGAGAGCGAGAGAGAAAGGAAGAGAGAGAGAGAGAGAAAGTGAGAGAGAAAGGAAGAGAGAGAGAGAGAGAGAGGAGGAAAGGAAACAAAACAGATACAGGATACAGAATGATAGAATGCATCTGTGTTGGTGTGTTTTTGTTTTTTGTGCGTACGCATGCTTGTATGTGTTTATGAAGGTACATGCATCATGAGAGAGAGAGCAACAGAAAATAAGCGAGAAAGAACAGTGTAAGAGAGAGAGGGAGAGAGAGAGAGCGGAGAGTGATAGAGCGTGAGAAATAGAATTGGAATTGGTATTGATGATCAATTGAATGTCGAAATGATCTCTCCATGAATGTAGTAAACACCTTTGTTCGTGTTCGGCTTTTTCTTCGCACCGCATCAAATCCTATTTAAGATCACGAATGATAAATAATAAATAAACTGTATTCTTTAAAAATAAAGATTAACTTTACTTATTGTTCTACGCATACATACATACTTTCATACATACATTTATACATGCATGCATACAGACATACATACATGCATACATACATACATACATACATACATACATGGATACATACATACATACATACATACATACATACATACATACATACATACATGGATACATACATACATGGATACATACATACATACATGGATACAGGCAGGTATCCTGCTTACATATATATGGGTATACGTAAGCATATATACACATACGTAGGTATATATGTGTGTTTGTGTGTATATATATACACATACATATATGTATATATATGTATATGTGCATATGCATATGTAAGTGTATCTATCTATCTATCTATCTATTTATATATATATATATATATATATATATATATATATATATATATATATATATATATATATATATATATATATATGTATGTATGTATGTATGTGTGTATGTATATATATATATTTTTTTTTTCAAAGTAGACTCTGTAATCCATGTATGTATGTATGTATGTATGTATGTATGCACGTATGTATGTATGTATGTATGTATGTATGTATGTATGTATTATACACACACACACACATACACATTCACACAGACTGACAAACACAAAGGCATAAATACAATACAAACACAGACAGACGCATGCACATGTATGCATACATGTACACGTACACTTATGTAGGTTTGCGTTCGTGTATGTTTCTGCGTTCGTGTGTAGATCTACCATTACGTATATACGTCTGTATGTGCCGTGCGCGTGCGTGCGCGCGTGTGTGTGCAAATCTTTGCATCTCTTTCTTTCGGCTTGTTTCTATTGTCAGCCCACGTCTCGATCTGTACCTCCGTATATATGTCTGTATATACAGATATTATTCAGGAAAGCCAAATATGTCTATCTTTACAATGTGTGCCTACTTGCTTGCATTTCTCAATACGTACTTATATGACTACGTGTGTATATATGCACATGTACTTTTCTGATACGTTGGATATTTGTGCATGCGTATGTATGTGCATATGTGAGTGTATGGGTACATGTATATGTATGTATGTGTGTGTGTGTGCGTGCGTAAGTGTGTGTGTGTGTGTGCGTGTGTGTGGATAATGCCCTTGCAAGACTTTAAGCTGCATCCTCTAGTGGGCCTCTTGTTAGGGAGTTCAGGATTTTGAGGAGTGTGGAACCACAACCTAGCCACTGTTGTTCAAGACAGTTGCACCAGTCAAGCTACAGGCAAATATCGAATTGTATCATAAACGAACTAATCGAAACCAAATTCGTGAATTCCATTTTCTCCTCCTCTCATTTGTTATATATATATATATATATATATATATATATATAGTTAATCGTGGTAAGAAAACCTCGTATGATAGCAACAAATTGTAACATTAACACTAACGTCTTAGTCATGGTTAACACAAGCGAAACCGGTCGACTCTGGGAACAAGACCGTTTGTCAGTTGCTTTTAAAGCAGATGACCTTTGTTCAAAGAACGCGTTATATCAAGCGTTATATCGGAAAAATGGAAGGAAAGTTTAAATCCAGAAATAGCATCCAACTTTCGACTTTAGGGCATCCTTAGGCCTAATCTTCGGTTTTGATCTGGAAATTTAGAGACAAAGGGATCAACTACGATTTTGAATGGAAAATTCTTTCCAAACCCAAATCTTATACTAACGGATCAAAAAGATGTTCGATATGTCCTCTTAAAATCTATATCTCTTAAAGAACTTGAGAGCCTCCATTGACTACGTAAATTCCAGGAACGAGATTTTATATATATATATATATATATATATATAGATAGATAGATAGATAGATAGATAGATAGATAGATAGATAGATAGATAGATAGATAGATAGATAGATAGATAGATAGATAGATGGATGGATGGATGGGTGGATGGATGGATGGATAGGCAGATAGATAGATAGATAGATAGATAGATAGATAGATAGATAGATAGATACATACATACATACATACATACATACATACATACATACATACATACATACATACATATGTGGAAAATCGGTGACAGGAGCAAAAACTAACGCGGAAAAGTCAGTGGGCTTGCAACTCGGCACATGGAGAGGCAAGTCCATACCGTCCAATAGCGTCGTCGGGCGCTGGACAGACAGTCCAGTTAAATTGCTCGGGGTCTGGTTAAGTCCAGACCTCCAGGTGAAGAAAAGCTGGGACCAGGTGGCGAGCAGGGTGGCCAATCTCACCCAGCAATGGGCTGAGAGGAAGCTATTCCTGAAAGGTCGAGCTGAGGTGACGAATGCATACGTCGCATCCGTCATTCATTACCGCTTGATCGTCGTACCTTGCCCTTCACTTTCTGTGGAAGGGGCGCGTTCCACTGGTCAGGCGCTCCATCTGCTGTCAACAGCCGCTGAAAATGCTGTGGTTGCTGATGCACAGACATGCGCTCAGGCTACGGCATCTCCAGCATTACCTTGACGGTGAAGAAATGCCAGTGTGAAAGGACCAATTCTGAGTATACACCTGTGAAAGATAAAAGGAGAAGGGCTTTAAAGTGCCTCTCTTTTAGCAGCTTTATATTGCTTGATTGTCATTATTATATATTGTTTATATGTTGTTTATAATGTTTCTTCTGACATTGGCAAGTTTGTTACTACCTCTGTAGGGTCTTACTTCAAGGTGCTTCTGTCTCCAGTTTAGGTAGGTTTGTTCAGTATTAGATTTATTTGTGGGAAAATACATGACATGATAGAAGGCCTTAAGAATTTCTTTATTATCTCTCCTTGACTATTTTCATTCTTTTTCTTTTGGTTATTTGATGACGAACGTGGATGGCCATCTGCTGGAATAGTCCGGTTGTGGGGTACTTCCAGCTCCTGTGTTTCAGGAATATTTGAACCAGTAGCTGATTTTTCGCGCCCAGTCTGGTACCTCACTGGGGTGTGCGGCCCGTGCTGAGTCAGGTGACGGCAGATTCGGTTTGTATTTTGTTTTGTTATCATTGAGGCATGACGAGCTTGGACGTTGACATTAGGGGACGGGTCTGTCTCTTTAGGGTTATTTTTTTTTTAGACAACACCACCTCTGAGTTCTCTGAATGAAACCATTGCTCGTAACGTAGTTTCTTAAGGCTAACAAATCTGTATTCGTCTGTATTCTTTTTTTTTTTTTTTTTGACAGATTTATCTCCGGGGATAGTTTTTTGTGATGTTTTTAAGTTTATGAATTGTTCACTTTGTGTTAGTTAAAAAAATTGTTTTGTTATTTTTTGCTTTGTTTATTATTATTATTATTATTATTATTATTATTATTATTATTATTATTATTATTATTATTATTATGCAATCACGAAGTCAGACAGTTAACTTAACATAGCACCTCACTCCTATACAACGTCGAACTGGACCCCAAATATGTAAAAATATGAATAAAAACAAACCCACTAACAACAGGTCACACCGCAAATCTTCTATCGTTGAACCAGTAAATAAGTAAATAATAAAATAAATTTATTAATCCAATTTATATCGAATATTTTTTTTATCGATTACAATAAATAAAGATTACAAATTTTTTTTCCAGAAATTGCATAAAAAACCAGATTAGGCCCTGTGACAGCTTGTTTGATTTGGGCAGAATGGTAGGAAGTCAAAAGATTAAAAATAAATAGGTCAATAATTATTTTTTAAAAAAGCATCCTTTGCATGCAAGCAAGGCGGTCATGAACGCATATAAAAAGTAAATCTCTTTAAGTCTGGAAATATAAAATATTACAAATGTTATAAATACTGTAGGTCTTTAAAATAAAGTGTATGAGTTTGGTTCAGCAGAAAGTGGGTTTTTAATGACTTTTTTGAAACTTGACAGCGAAAAAATTGTTTTTAGCTTTCGTGGTAAAATATTATTCCATATGTTAATACTGTCATAAACAAAGCTTCTTTAGCAAATTCGTACACGGTAAAAGAGCGTTTCAAAATTCAAGTCAGCGATAGATCTTGTTTGATAGTTATGAGGTAGAGAATGGCGACGGATAATTTCATAGAAATAAGTAAGGCGGTGATGATGAAATATTTTGTGGAACTTGATGGCAGAGTTGTATATATATATATATATGTTGTTGTTGGCACTCTGTCGCTTACGACGTCGAGGGTTCTAGTTGATCCGATCAACGGAACAACCTGCTCGTGAAATTAACGTGCAAGTGGCTGAGCACTCCACAGACACGTGTACCCTTAACGTAGTTCTCGGGGATATTCAGCGTGACACAATGTGACAAGGCTGACCCTTTGAATTACAGGCACAACAGAAACAGGAAGTAAGAGTGAGAGAAAGTTGTGGTGGAAGAGTACAGCAGGGTTCGCCACCATCCCCTGCCGGAGCCTCGTGGAGCTTTTAGGTGTTTTCGCTCAATAAACACTCACAACGCCCGGTCTGGGAATCGAAACCACGAGTCCGCTGCCCTAACCACTGGGCCATTGCGCCTTCACTATATATACATATATATATATATATATATAATAGGTAAGTTGATTATGTCAACAGTCTATTTGTAAATATACGAAGGGATATTTTCATTTGAGTCTGGTTTATTTTAAAGGGAGTTTATAACAGATCTTTCTTCGTCTGGGGAAAAAGGAAATGCAAAGGAGTTTGGGTTACTAGGGCCCATGTAGGACAATGGCGGTGGGAGGAGGGTGGAATCTGATTGTTAAGGTTCGTAGCTATATTAGAGAAGTAATTATTGAAGGTGCAGCCTATGTCATATAGGTTAGTAAATGATTTAGTTTCCTGTAAAATTTCATGCATGATGTTTCTTTTTTTTTTATTGTTTGTGTGTTTATTGTTTTCTGTTTTCTTCGTGAGGAGGCGCAATGGCCCAGTGGTTAGGGCAGCGAACTCGCGATCATAAGATCGCGGTTTCGATTCCCAGGCCGGGGCGTTGTGAGTGTTTATTGAGCGAAAACACCTAAAGCTCCACGAGGCTCCGGCAGGGGATGGTAGCGAACCCTGCTGTACTCTTTCACCACAACTTTCTCTCACTCTTACTTCCTGTTTCTGTTGTGCCTGTGGTTCAAAGGGTCAGCCTTGTCACACTGTGTCACGCTGAATATCCCCGAGAACTACGTTAAGGGTACACGTGTCTGTGGAGTGCTCAGCCACTTGCACGTTAATTTCACGAGCAGGCAGTTCCGTTGATCGGATCAACTGGAACCCTCGACGTCGTAAGCGACGGAGTGCCAACAACAACAACAACAATACTGGCAAAAAAGCGCATACTATTTATTTATACGATTTCGAATACCACTTGTTAACCATGGTTTAAGGTAAGAATTAGCTGACATTGTTTTGATCGAATAGGGCAATACATATTATATATTTCAGAGGAAGTTGTGATAAAAATTTCTGTTTTGCGATTAAAGTCTGAAATAGGAAAAGTTATAAAATTAGAAGTATATGTCTGAAGAGACTTGCGCACATTTTATCTAAGGAGGTCTGTGATATTTTGTTATTTGGTTCATGTAAATATCCTTCGATGTTGAATAAGGTGAATGTAGGAGAATGATCAGTTATTTCTACGTCAAAAACACCAGAATGAGTATTGGAAAGTTGATTATACCATATTCGATCTAGACATGAATCGGAAGTTGTTGAAGAATGAGTAGATAGTGTGATGAGGGCAGAAAAGATGAAGAATAAAAAGTATTTATTAATTGATTTCCGGCGTTAGTAGGATTTAAGATGTCAATGCTAAAATCATCAGATACAACCGCGACGTAGTTCGAATTACAAGAGGACAGAATATTTGATAGACATCAAATGGATGCTGGCATCAGGAGATCGATAAACTCCTATTACAGTGCATGTAGAGGAATTAATTGTTATTTTAACAGAACATACTTCAATATTATTATTAATATATGACCAGTCATCTATTAAAGAAGAACGTAGTTTGGATTGTACATACACACTTATACCACCACCTTTTTCTGATCACGAAAAATATGGTTGCAATTGTAGCCAGGTATATCTGCACTATTGATCATAGTAAACCAGGTTTCAGAAAATACAAGAATTTGAGGCATTTTACATAAATTGTTTAAGCATAATAAGAATTCGTCCATGCTTTTATTAAATGAACGCACATTAAAATGTGTTAAGAGAAAATTATAAGTAGTTTTAGAATGTAAATCGTTAAAAGTTTGAAGGTTATAACGTTTACAGCTTATCATGCTAAATGGGTCAATATTTTCGGGTGTAGCCATTATCGA
>NC_142944.1:48334236-48339236 GCF_046866305.1 Octopus bimaculoides | reverse complement strand
TAACCAGCTAGAGGAGATGTCCTTTTGGGGGTTAAAATAAATCGCAGTAGACTCTGCTGAAACGGACAGCCATGTCAAAGTGGCTACGAATATTACTTGACAGTACTACTGCTGCGTTGATCTCTTAGATCTAGCATTTTTGCTTATATGTGCGTGTGTGTATGTGTGTGTGTGTATATAATTCACACTACACAAGGATGTTACTTCCTTCGTACTTTTCTTAAATAAAAGGAAACACTACTTTGCTAGACACAGGTCATCTGTAGTTTCTTCTTTCCTTTGAACTAACTCATGTCTGGGATCCCCTTAATATTCACAACTTTTGCAAAAGATGAAGCATTAATATTTAATTTCCATTGTTTTGTTTTCTCATTTCAGCGCTATTCTATTTTGGTACATTTAATTAAAAGTTAGACGGTGTGTGTGTGTGTGTGTGTGTGTGTGTGTGTGTGTGTGTGTGTGTGTGTGTGTGTGCGTGTGCGTGTGCGTGCGCGCGTCCGTGTGTGTGTGTGTGTGTATATGTATATATATATATATATATATATATATATATATATATATATATATATCTTTGTTAAGTGTCGTGTAGACTTGAGAAATTTCAACAGGCGTTCCAAATCTTTTCGTTTATGCACCACCCATAGTAACTTATACATCTTCCTATTAATATTCGTGTTAACGTTCTGGAATGGACCTGGGTAACGGTTCCTTTAGTCTAACGCTTTCTCATTTGAATCAATTTTAGTGAGCGTAAAGAATGACAAATGGCCATCTTGGTGTGAAAATATTCAGTCGAAGAAAAATATCGCGACAAACCGTTTTTCCACCCTCAGAAAAATTGCGTAGAGGTTAAATAATATAAGCAGCTCTTTTGGCAGTATTCCAGTATAGAAAAAAAGAAACAAATAAAAATGGTTATTAGGCAATAAAACGTAGTAAAATCGATTCGTCAAGAGTTCTGCGAAACGAAGCACTCACATCAAACAACTACGACAACAATAACAGCAGCAACGACAGCAACCGTAACAACAACAACAACAATATGTTTTGTGATGGTGTAAAAGAAGGGGGGAGAGCAAATATTCTGCTTAATACCACAGATTTGCTTGTCAGTTGTTTGACCTTAACCAGTTGAGCATGTCCCTTGGTGGCTGATAATATGTGCATCTCTGATAATGAGCAGAAGTAGTGAGGGGAGCATCATAGCCATGTGTTGAGAGGAATTTTTTGGGGTTTGAATAATTCACCTTTGGAAATATATGTGTTTCGCTCATCATCCTTAAACAACCCTTATTCAGGGACCTTTTGAGCGGGATGGGCTACTCGACCTGAAGAAAATTCTAACTGGGCTCCACCTGCGAGGTCATGCGCTGTTTATCTTGATATGAGATTGTAAGAACGACCGTGCGAACTCTAAAAGGAGAAATGGTGACGAATGGGAAAATAGAGGACTCCTTTTTTTTAAAACGCGTCACACAGTCGAACACAAAAATAATATATATCAAAGATGATATACAAAATAATGTTATACTACGATAACATAGATGACCAGTAATGAAAGACCACAACCGTATAAAATGAATAACAGAAATATTTATTGTAGCGTTAAAGATGTATGTCTGTGTGTGAGTGTGAATGTGACATATAAGAACATAATCAAAGACAGGCCGTCGTACAAAGAAAAGTGTGTATGTGAGTGATACATGTATGTGTATGTGAGATATTACAGCAGATAGAAAGAGAGTCAGTAACCGTGAGCATTTATACCAGTTCTTAGAGTACACATTAGTAGGAGTCTGTATGTGAAAGAAGTGAGGCGTATGTTTGGCAGAGCTTATCACTAGTTGTGTTTTGGCTTCGATGCCAGGGCAGATTCTTCGTTATACAGATGTTCGTCGCTGGCTGAAATTCTCTTGTCTGTTTATTTATCGTGGTGAATATGAATCACCTAACAGAATCGAAGAGAGAGATGTGCCGCGGTGGTTTAGTTTGGTGTACATAGAAAGTCGTGTAGACGCTGGTGGAGATTGATGCTGGTCAGTAGTAATCGTAGAATCGTGTTGGTCATGACGATGTTGCTGGTTAGTAGTCGTAGACTCGTGTTGCTGATGTGGCGGCGTCGTTGGTGGTCATCGTTGTACGAAGCTGTTGATGTGTCGCTGGCTGCCGCAGCTGCTGCTGTCGTGTGGTACACGGAACAGATCTCAAAGAGAAACTGAACCGAGACCAATTTGCTGGGTATGAGTTGCTCTATTTAAAGCGTTCAGGGGGCTCCAAGACGATAGTAGAAAAACACTATCACGTGACCTTATTAAGGTCTGTGATTGGTCAGTTTGCGTTCTGGCGGGAACGGTTCGAAGAAGTTGCCGATTCGATTAATAATCAGTCACGTGATGACAAGGAATGATTTTCCCGCTACGCCCGCGCTTGTTTATATTTAAATGAGAAGAATGGCGATAAGTAGTTTCACTACAAGATCACCATGTCGCGCACATATGGTCGTGATGCATATGGCTGGTGTACTCTTATCAGACGGGTAATCATGATGGGTATACTTTTACCTCACGTCACTTTAATGGCACGCGCTGCTCAATAATAATAATAATAATAAAGCAATACCAGGCATTGGCTCTCATGGCTTCTAACCTCAACTGATTGAATGTGTTATCATTTACATGTTTTCGTGTTCGTGTAAAAGATGGGTTACAACAAAAATCCTGCTTAATACCACAGATTTGCTTGTAAGCTGCTTGACCAGTTAAGCATGTCCCTTAGTGGCTGACGATATGTGCATCTCTGATCACGAGCAGAAGTAGTGGGGGAGCATCATAGCCATGTGTTGAGAGGAATTCTTTGGGGTTTGAATGATTCACCTTTGGAAACATGGGTGTTTTGCTCAACATCCTTAAACAAACCTTATTCAAGAACCTTTTGAGCGGGATGGGCTACTCGACCCAAAGAAAATTCTAATTGGGCTTCACCTGCAAGGCCATGCGCTGTTTATCTTGATATGACGTCGCCATGTTTCACACATATGGTTGTGACGCATGTGCCTGGTGTACCCTTATCAGACGGGTAGTCATGATGGGTATACTGGGCTTCGTATATTTCTACACCAGTGTCACTTTGATGGCACGCATTTCTCTCTCCCTCAATAATAATAATAATAATAATAATAATAATAATAATAATAATTTCTACTATAGGCTCAAGGCCTGAAATTTTCGTAAAGGGGCTAGTCGATTAGATCGACCTCAGTATTTCACTGGTACTTATTCTATCAACCCTAAAAGATAAAAGGCAAAGTCAACCTTGGCAAAATTTCAACCCAGAACGTGAAGACAGACAAAATGCCGCCATGCTGGCGTCCTAACGATTTTGCCTGCACGAACAATAACAACATCAATGTATTTCTCCAATTCATTGTATTAGATACACGGTCACTAAGTTTCGTCACTGATATGTCAACTTACTATGCTTGTCTACTGCGCTTATGTACTGCACTTTCATACTGCGCCTACGTACTACGCCAACGTACTACGCCAACGTACTACGCCAACGTACTACGCCTACCTACAGCGCCTACGTACTGTATGATATAAACTTTATACTTTTCAGCATTTGGTATCAATTTCCAGACCATGTTAATTCGAGAATAATGTTATTCGGAACCACGTCAATGAAGAGTATACTTTAGAAGCAATAGCAGTCCTTGATATTGTTTTATAATATCAGCTATCGCTTCTGTTGTTAAAGGTACCCTGTATTTTAAATACTTCACATTATGACCACCAGACTATTGGTTGAACAGTAACTGCGTTGAAATGCACGAATTGCTGTAGCCATAACAGTGAGCGGTTTCTCTTCAAATATGCAAACCGTTGCATCTATCTTCGCAACACTAGCATCTCTACAACTTACCCACGGCTACGATGTATGTTCAAAGAAATAGTTTTACATAATATTCGGGAAGTTACGCCACTGATCTATTGATGTGATAGTGGTCGATAAAAATACAATATAACAGATAGATAGTGAGAGAGAGAGAGAGAGAGAGAGAGAGAGAGAGAGAGAGAGAGAAAGACGGAGAGAGACGGAGAGAGACGGAGAGAGCTATAGCATATATAGATAAGTAGAGATATATGTGTGTATTTGCACACACACACACACACGCATATATATATATATGTGTGTGTGTGTATATATATATATATATATATATATATATATATATGTATATACATATATATATGTGTGTGTGTACGTACGTACGTATGTGTGTATGTATGTATATGTGTATATATATATATATATATATATATATATATATATATATATATATATATATATATATACACACATACACATATGTATATACATATACATATATATATACATGTTTATATATATATATATATATATATATATATATATATATGTATATTTATCTATGTATGTATTTATGCACAAGTGTGTGTGTGTGTTTATGCAGAAAGATAGCTATGCATCTAAACAGTTACCGAATCATCCACATAAATGGTTATGTATATACATACACATCATACACAGACATATATACAAATGTGAAGCTACATGGAGACAGCCATATGACTGAAACGGTTAACGGAATAAAAGAGCATAAAATTATTATATAATAAAATGTAAGTAATATACTATATAATGTATGTATGGTGCATGTATACGTATATACACACACATACACACGCACACACACACACGCACACACGCACACACGCACATACACACACACACACATATATATATATATATATATGTGTGTGTGTGTGTATGTATGTGGAGGCGCAATGACCCAGTAGTTAGGACAGCAGACTCGCGGTCATAGGATCGCGGTTTCGATTCCCAGACCGGGCGTTGTGAGTGTTTATTGAGCGAAAACACCTAAAAGCTCCATGAGGCTCCGTCAGGGGATGTTGGCGAACCCTGCTGTACTCTTTCACCACAACTTTCTCTCACTCTTA
>NC_142944.1:48301736-48329236 GCF_046866305.1 Octopus bimaculoides | reverse complement strand
GGGTTACGGTTAGGGTTATGATTATTTTTGCCATAACCTCACTCATAACCTTAACCCTAAAACCCTATAACTCATAACCATAACCCTAAACCTAACCCCAACTCTAACCCTAAAACCCGAACCCTAACCCAAACGCACGACCGATGTTATAAATAACTACCGCCGATAGTTGTTGTTGACAAACAACGGCACTAATTTTATTCAAGGGAAAAGATCCCATGACACCATTAGAATATGTTGTTTACATTCTACGGCAGTATTTGTTTTCACCTCAATAGACGTCAGTGATTGGTTGAAATTACACAAATACGACAACTTTAACATGAAATAACTTATTAAGAACTAATTTTTGTTAAGAAGGCTAAAAGAAAAAAATGTTTTATATGACACATTCTACCAGTATCCCAGTTTGAAAGTGTTTCGTTAAGAAAACAAGTGTTGCCCGTCAAACCAAAAAGAGTATACTACCTTACATGCCAAAGTTGGAAAATTCAACCAGACTCAAACATACTAATGGTTTAGAGAGTATTTGTAACGGACACAAAAATTAAAAAGAAAATTAGTAAAGGGTACCATAGTAGAATTGTTTAATATTAAAAGCTGGATTAAATGCAGCCAGCTGGCACAATTGTTGGCACGCGGAGAAAAATGCTTTGCAGCATTTCGTCTGTCCTTACGTTCTGAGTTCAAATTCCACCGAGGTCGATGTTACCTTTCATCCTTTCAGCGTTGATAAAGATGAGTACTAGGGGCATTCCGTCGGTTACGACGACGAGGGTCCCAGCTGATACAATCAACGGAACAGCTTGCTCGTGAAATTAACGTGCAAGTGGCTGAGCACTCCACGAACACGTATACCCCTCACGTAATTCTCAAGGAGATTCAGCGTGACACAGAGTGTGACAAGGCTGGCCCTTTGAATTACAGGTACTACTCATTTTTGCCAGCTGAGTGGACTGGAGCAATGTGAAATAAAGTGTCTTGCTCAAGGACACAACGCGTTGCCGGGAATCGGACTCACGACCTTACGATCGTGAGCCGAATGCCCTAACCACTAAGCCACGCGCCTTCACGATAAGTACTAATAGAGCACTGGGGTAGATGTAATCGATCTATCTACCCCTGAAATTGCTATCCTCGTGCCAAAGTTTGAAACCAATATTAAAAACTGGACTTAGTGTTTCAAAAAGTGAAAATACATTAGACACGAGTAATCACAAAGCAGAAGTGAAACATAAACTGGGCGTTACTTGAATTGAAAAGCTTGGATTGAAAAATAAGAGAAATGACCAAGATGCCCTGAGACAGGTACAGTATACTTCCTCGGAACAGATGGAGGACAATGCCTGATTCAAATAAAGAAGCACTAAACAGTAACAGCAGTCGAGTTACTTAGAAGCAAGCAAAAGGAAAATAATAAGATAACACGAAGAAATCAATATCACACACACACATACACACACACATACATACATGCATATATATGTATGTATGTATGTATGAATGTATGTATGTATGTATGTATGTATGTATGTGTGTATGTGTGTGTGTGTGTGTGTGTGTGTGTATGTATGTATGTATGTATGTATGCCAACTCTGTGCAAGACATTGTAGATCTTTGGCTGGGCTAAAAAGTCACATTCGATCACAGCACCGTTAAGTTAAGCTTCGTGCAATGGCCATACTCGATAACGAGGGGACAGCCATCATGTCATGTATGTATGTATGTGTGTATGTATGTATGTATGTATGTATGTATGTGTGTATGTATGTGTGTGTGTGTGTGTGTGTGTGTGTGTGTGTGTGTGTGTGTGTGTGTGTGTGTGTGTGTGTGTGTGTATGTATAAGGAACCAACAAAATATGAACAATAAACTAACTACACTAAAGAGAAAACCTTTTGATAATGACAAAAGAAAAGAAAAGGTTAAAATGCAGAAGATAAAATAAAAGCGGTATTTGAAATATACACTAGATGGGAACTTGGAATTAAAAAAATATAAGACGCAATGGCCAGTCGGTCTCCCGATTTGACAAAGACGAATAAGAATAAACCCAATGAGAGCCAGCAATAACTCATACAAGAAGAAGCATAAGTTCTAATTTTACCGCACATGTCCAATACCTAATCACATAATATATGGCAATAAAACAATCGAAGAACATGCTGACGTCAGATGTAGAGTATGCGACCAGTACAATGAGACATTTAACTACGTTATCTCTAGTTACCAAGTCCTGGTACATTAATAGAGCTAATCAAGCTGGCAGCAAATATCCACTGGAAAACATTTCAACACTTCGACTTGTTAACAAACTAGAAATGACAGAAACTTACACCAAACACAGTACAATGCAACGACCTAGATACAATCGTCAGATAGACAAAAGGAACAAGTGAAATTATTAGATGTGATAAACAAGGCTTGGAGCGACAATTTCTGCAGTTTGATAGATATTTCAATTCAATTGAACAAAATATTACCAAGAAAGAGATGACTAAGCCATGCGCCCTCGAATGTGAAACTGAACCAATAATAATTGGAGCATAATAATTTTGTTTAGTTCTATGAACAAAAAACATTTTTGGAAAAACATACCAGGACTCACAATTTTACGCACAGTTAACCACGCCCCTCACAAGACACTTTAAATTCAATAGCCCTGTGCATAGCACTTAAGCAGTAACCTGCCAATAATGAAACAACGATGGAGCGTCTATGTGGTAGCTCAACTTGCTAGTAATAGCCAATCAGATCTCAACTCAAATTACACCCTACGTCTTTAAAAAAAAAAAAAGAATACAGTGGGTGATATGGGTCTGAGTTTTCAGCAAATTGGAGAAATACGGGACGTTCATGATTGGAATCACTTTGGTCATTGATCTGCTCAATTAGAATTGATTTTGGACCATATTTAAAACGTAGCAACAACCTAATAATAATTTAAAAAAATCACGAATCACTATCACACATTCACATACAGATACAACACCCAAATGTATAACACAACCCACACAACACAAGTACCACTTAATCACCAATCAATAAAATAAAACAAAATATATTCTTACATAATCGATAGCTGACAAATCATACAGCTCACATCCTATGCAACTACCACTTAGTACTAAAACACAACCCACACAACACATATTATTCCATCTGTACTAACGTCATCTGATGCTAAAGCACAACCAGACTTACACAGCTTTTCCTCTGCACACGATAACCATCTGACAAATGTAGCAACTAGACTGGATCTTTTTTAAAACGGGGGCCACATTTTTCATTAACGAAACACTTTGAAACTTGGAACACTGGTAGAATGTGTCATATAAAACATCTTTTTCTCTTAGTCTTCTTTAAAAAAAAAGAAATCCATAAATTATTCCATGTTAAAGTTGTCGTATTTCTGTAATTTCAACCAATCACTGACGTCCATTCAGCCGATATACATTAAGTGCCGACTACATAAACAAACGATTCTGAAACAATTAACCCTAACCCTAACCCTAACTCTAACTCTAACCCTAACCCTAGGGTTAGGGTTAGGGTTAGGGTTAAAGCAAATTTAAAATGAAAAAAGCAAATAAAACGAAGAATCGTTTGTTTATGTAGTCGGCACTTAATGTATATCGACTGAATGGACATCAGTGATTGGTTGAAATTATCGAAATAAGACAATTTTTTACATGAAATAAATTCGAATACAAAAATATTTTTCTGTTCTATAACACAAAATAGATAAGTATACGAAGTTTGAAAGTCTTTCGGTACCAAAAACACTACGTAAAACATTAATGAAAAATGTGGCCCCCGTTTTAAAAAAGATCCACTAGACTTTTTGCCCTGTTTCATAAATTTAATAATGATTTCAAATTTTTATACAAGGTCAAACAAGTTCCGGGGAGGGGATAAATCGTTTACATCGACCCCAGTGCTTATTTTATCGATCTCGAAAGGAAGAACGGCAAAGTCGACCCCAACGGAATTTAAACTTAGATCGTAAGGGCGGACGAAATGCTGCTAAACATTTTGCCTGGCGTGCTAACGATTCTGTCAGCTCTCTGCTTTGCTTCATATGTTTTTATAATACCTTCCGCCTAGGTGCCGGTTATTAGAATTTGCAAATCCATTTTGACACACCCTGCTGATCACATATCACTTTTGTTAGATCTTCTTCGACCACTCGCCCATATTAAGATAAAAAAAGTGACGACTAACCATGGGTCTACGTCGTATTCAGTTTCTCTTATCGCCACTCTAGTATTTCTTTCAGCCATGTACTGAGGTACAACTCACTCGTCAGAGATATTCATTACAATTTCAGTCTGTGTTTTGACCGAGCCTTTTGTTTTGAAGGTACAGGAAATAATAGTACTACAATTTATTTATTTATTTATTTAGTTAGTTAGTTAGTTAGTTAGTTAGTCAGTCAGTCAATCAGTTAGTTAGTTAGTTAGTTAGTTAGTTAGTTGGTTAGTTAGTTAGTTAGTTGGTTGGTTGGTTGGTTGGTTGGTTTAGAGAAATGATTTCTCCTGAATTGCTCTGAAGAACTTGTTACACTTCGTGTCGCAAGGCCAAATGTAGCCCTTTCAGAAGCAGAAAAATATTTTTGTTCTTCTTCTGGATTAGCTCCTGTAACAAAGAAATGTTGTTTGGTCTTAGAAAATTCTCCCAACTACATTTTTTTTTTGTAGAAGAAGAAGATATATCTATATCTATTTATCGCTTTATCTTCTTCTACATTTAGATTTTTCCTCACCACCCTTCACCAACCCATCTAAATAGCTTAGATGTAGCTTACTTGACTATCCAGACTTTCTCTTATTACTTCTTAGATTACCCGCCCCACCGATTTGACTCCCTTTATTTTTTATTTTATTTTAAGTTTTATTTTTATTTTAAGTTTATTTTTATTTTTTTTACATGAATATCTGTGTATTTCTTTTTCTTTTTCTTTTCTTTTCTCCTCAGATTTTTATATTCCCATTTTATTTTATATTGTTGTTTCGTTTTGTCATTTTATTGTATTGTTCTTAACCACCAACTTAACACTACACACGGAATCGTGGCAAGGTATGGACGGTTTTCGGAGGATCGAAGAAATTATGTGTAGATGGAGAATTATACGAGGTATAGTACTATACAAAATACCGAAAGGATCTTCACCTCTTATATCACACCTTTCTTCCTCCTTTAACGCCGATGTGATATAATTTCCTGGGAGAGAAATACTTTTGCGGCTGAAGATAGCTTTGTATTGTAAATTATACACTGATATAAAGCTTGAAACACGTGTACCGCAGAATCCTTTGTATTTTTGTTGTTATTTTTGGGATTTACAACTTATATATATGTGTGTGTGTGTGTGTGTGTGTGTGTGTGTGTGTGTGTGTGTGTGTGTGTGTGTGTGTGTGTGTGTGTGTGTGTGTGTGTCTTTGTATTTCTGTTTGTTCCCCCATGATCGCTTGACAACCGGTGTTGGTAAACAATGCGAATCACAAATTGGGTAATCCACTTTGAAGTGGGTTGAGAACCATCACCTAGGTACGATCACCGTGATCTACATCTGGCTCTGGCAACCTGGTTCTTCTCAGTATCTTATCTGTACTCAGCAAATCATCAGCTCAGGATATTTCTTCTTCTATGTAGTAGCCTATCGATTAACAATTCGACCTTGATCTTCATGGCCGCAAAATTCTTTGAAGGAAGTTATATTCTTTCCCCGAGTGTCTTGGACACAATTTTATTGGATTTATTTTGTTTTTGTTTTCTTGTTTTTGCTTTCTTTCTGCCGTCAGTCATTTTCATTCTCCATTCACCCATTCTCGTCGCAAGACGTTTGAAGTGGTGCTAGCAAGAGAGCCAGACCTCTGCGTCCTGGTCGTCGTCAGTTTATCACCAAAGTCGAGGGAAGTCTATCGGCCATTCTCGGATCTAGGACGAGTGATTTTCGCGAAGCATTAATTTCTATATCCTGTTGTTGTTGCTCCTACTAATGTCGTCTGCCACTCTCTTTCCTGTTCTGTCTTTCAAGCTCCTCCAGCTGAAAACCTTCAAGCTCTTCTTTGGCATGTGTAACACCTGGCTTTCTGCACCGCACCGCCATTCGTATAGTTTTTTTTTTTACATTCTGCACCAATGATTGACTACGTCTCCGTGATGGCTCAGTAGCTTACAGGGATCATCAGGTCCGGCTTGTCCTTGAACATCTCACTCAAATACAGGTCATTTTCAATCCCATTTGGTGTCTACAACCTACAAATATGTTTTTGAAACTTGCTACATGCTGTTGTTGTTGTTGGCACTCCGTCGCTTACGACCTCGAAGGTTCCAGTTGATCCGATCAACGGAACAGCCTGCTCGTGAAATTAACGTGCAAGTGGCTGAGCACTCCACAGATACGTGTACCCTTAACGTAATTCTCGGGATATTCAGCGTGACACAGTGTGACAAGGCTGACCCTTTGAGTTACAGGCACAACAGAAACAGGAAGTAAGAGTGAGAGAAAGTGGTGGTGGAAGAGTACAGTAGGGTTCGCCACCATCCCCTGCCGGAGCCTCGTGGAGCTTTTAGGTGTTTTCGCTCAATAAACACTCACAACGCCCGGTCTGGGAATCGAAACCGCGATCCTATGACCGCGAGTCCGCTGCCCTAACCACTGGGCCATTGCGCCTCCACCACGCTACATGCTAGGACTGGAGAAAGAGACAACAGCGTCCATGGCCTTGGCACAACCTTTGAAACTGCAAATGTTACGATGAATAAACGGTTAGGAAAGAAACCGAAAGAGGTCCTGACGTATCTGTCTCACGTATTTTGCTTTTCTTTACTGACAGCTGACCCACGTAAATTTTTGGAAGGCAACATTAGTAAAAGAATTACTGCATTTTTGCAGATTTCGTATTGGTTACCTTATGTGAAATTGTCATCGTTTTTCTGTGCTATGCAAATGTCTGTGTTTACTTCTTTAAGTGGTGTCATTTTCTCTTCTTGTTTCTCGTTTTTTTGTTTGTTTGTTTTTTTTTTGCTCAGTATTTTTTTTCTTCTATCTCTAAATTATTGTACGTGTTTACAAAATTTTCAAAAACCTGTTCAAAATTTTTGAGGGCGTGTTCGTCTGGCGAAGAAGAAGAAGAAGAAGAAGAAGAAGAAGAAGAAGAAGAAGAAGAAGAAGAAGAAGAAGAAGAAGAAGAAGAAGAAGAAGAAGAAGAAGAAGAAGAAGAAGAAGAAGAAGAAGAAGAAGAAGAAGAAGAAGAAGAAGAAGAAGAAGAAGAAGAAGAAGAAGAAGAAGAAGAAGAAGAAGAAGAAGAAGAAGAAGAAGAAGAAGAAGAAGAAGAAGAAGAAGAAGAAGAAGCCTTGATGTTACATAAATGAGTGTTTATAAAGCTATAACTAAACTGTCTAATGACAAACCTTATTATTTTTCTACTCCAGCGGTAAAACGGGTGGATACTTAAACGTTCCAAAGATTAACAATTCAAATAGGATTGTTTTTCATTTGAATACAAATATGGTAATCCGTCTCTTTCACGGAGTCATTTGACACGCCCGCTCTTCTTAAAACACAACAACAATAATTACCACTATTCCGCAAGCACCAGCACTACCAACACCACCACCACCACCACCGCCATCGTTACTACTACTACTACTACTACTACTACTACTACAGTTTCATGGTGAGTCACAGGCCTGCAGTTTTGAAGGGTGGTGCTAACCGATCACAGCGATCCAGTACGTGGCTGATCATTTTTTTTTTTATCGATCTCAAAATGTTGAAACCAAAGTTGACTTCGGGGGAACTCGGGTCTTAGAGAGCCGGAAGAAATACCGTTAAGCAATTTTATTCCAAGCAGCAACGAATCTACCAGCTCGACACCTTGATAATTTCCCACCCGTGTTTTTTTAACGTCTTTCCTTCGGTCTTGTTATTGTTGTTGCTGCTGCTATTGTTGTTGTTGTTGTTGTTGTTGTTGTTCTTCTTCTTCTTCTTCTTCTTCTTCTTCTTCTTCTTCTTATTATTATTATTATTATTATTATTATTATTATTATTATTATTATTATTATTATTATTATCATTATTATTTTTCTTCTCTCTTTCTCTCTTTCTCCCTCTCTATCTCTCTCTATATATACATACATACATACATACATACATATATATATATATATATATATATATATATATATATATATATATATTAGGGACAAAATCCAAAATTACAAGTAAAAACTCAATTAAAATCAATTTATAAAAAATTTTAATTAAATTGAACCTTACAAATTACAAATTAACAATTACAAATTAAATTGAAATTTAGTTCTTTTCCCTAAAACTATATATATATATATATATATATATATATATATACATATGTGTGTGTGTGTGTGTGTGTGTGTGTGTGTGTGTGTGTACCTATAGGGAGAATTCACAAAAAGACAAAAGACAAAGACAGGTGGTGTAGACAACAAACAGGTGTATTAGTTTAACGCTCGGGAAGTGAAAAAGTCTTTAACGTTTCGAGCCTACACTCTTCCTCAGAAAGGAACACAGAAAGAAACAGCGAGAGAAAAAAAGAATGTGTAGTGGCTAGCGATCTATCATGGCGATTGCCGGACAGAAGGGTCACATAGGAGAGCTAGGAAGAAGGGGAGATAATAAAGTAGTGGTGATCCCAAAACGGAAACTGAAAGAAATCCGTTGTATATATGTGTTATGTGTGTGTATATGTGTATGTGTGTGTATGTGTGTATTTGTGTGTGTCTGTGTGTCCGTGTTTGTTACCCACTATCGCTTGAAAACCGATGATAGTGTGTTTACGTCCTCGTAACCTAGCGATTCGTAAAGAGACCGATAGCATAAGTAAGTACCAGACTTACAAATAATTAGTCCAGGGGTCGATTTCTTCAACTAGAAGGCGGTGCTCCAGCATGGCCACAGTAAAAGAATTAAAGAAATGCACACACACATGTATATATATATATATATATATATATATATATATATATATATATATATATAGATAGATAGATAGATAGATAGATAGATACATTTCTTTTATTAGCCACACAGGGCTCAACGAAGATGGGACAAATACAATGTAGAGCTTTTCTTTTTGGGAGGGGGAATGGAAGGAAAAAAAAAAAAAAAAAAAAAAAAAATTGGTGGTGTCGATCAAAAGGGATCGTAGGAAGGGAAGAAGGGGCAGTTCGATCAAAAGGGATCGAAAAAAAAAGAAAAGGAAAGGCCGATCAATAGGGATCGTGTATCACACAGTAATGTTCTCGTGTAAAAAGAGGGGAGGACAGTTTAGGTTTAGCCGTGGAAGGAAAAGCCCACGGAAAAGACCACGGTAACCTTGGTCAATATTCTCATTGAAGAAACTATAACAGTAAGTGACTCTCTTTTGCCTTTTTGTTTTTTTTTTTTTTTTTTCTTGTTCATAGGGTTATGCTCAAGATGGCTCCGTCGTTCACACGTGCCATCCTTGCTACATTCACCCATCTTTTTTTGAAGCATTCACTAGACAAGACTTCCCTTTCTACTCTCAACTTCCTCTTCAGGTGATACTTGAAGAAGTTGATGAGAGATTGCCCAGAGAGGAAAGTCTTTGTCTCTAGACCTTTCAGACGCGTCCACCATACACATTCTTTCGCCATAGCCACAAGTACGATGAAAATAGCTCTTCCTTCCCGTTTAAAGGAAGGAGGCGCGACAATATTCACGATAGACTCGGCTGATAGACCGACTCGTCCCACACGCGATAGCAGTTGTTCGACGTAAGCCCACAGCTCGGAAATGGTGGGACACTGTACGAGTGCGTGCAGAACGGTTTCGTCGCTCTGCCGGCATCTCGGACAGGTCGGCCCCGTGTTTCTCGAGCCATGCCTGTAGAGCTTATCCCGAACGGGTAGTGCTTCTCGATAGCACTGCCAGGCCAGGGATCTCTGGAAGTTGTCCATAGGTCCCGGCCCGAAGGTCGTCTTAAACAGGCGGGTCAGGTATTCCTCGTCGACGCCCAGGTTCGCCCCGAGATCGTCGTCGTACCTTCCCTCCACTAATCCACTATAGAATGCGTTAGTTGTGATGCAGTCGCTCAAGGTTGACCCGGGTTGTTGGAGTTGCCGAAGAGCAGCGCGACACTCGCGGTGCCATTCGCCCTTCCTCGGCCTCTTCTTGATCCATGACTGCAGTTCGGTCATGGAGACGAGCTGCGGGAAAGCGCGCCGCACAAACGGTGACCACACCTGTTCACCGCTGTCTACGTAGAGCCGGAGATGTCGCAGTCTCAGCGCGTGTCTGCGCATCATCAACCACGGCATGCCCAGTCCTCCTTTTAACGGGTGTTGGCAGCAAACGGATCGCCTAACCATCGGAACGCTTCCTTTCCACAAGAAGCGGAAGAGGATGCGCTCCAGTTTGGTGATGGTAGGGTCGGGACAAGGAACGACGGTCAGGCGGTAGTAGATGACGGACGCGATGTACGTGTTCGCCACCTCCGCCCGACCTTTCAGGGAAAGCTTCCTCTCGGCCCATTGCCGGGCTAGAGTGGCCACCCTTCTCGTTATCTCGTCCCAGTTCTTCTCCGTTTGGAGGTCTGGACCAAACCAGACCCCGAGCATCTCAACCGGACCGTCAGTCCAACGTCCCACGACGGAGGCGCTACTTGACGGCATGGGGTTGCTTCTCCAGGTGCCGAGCCGCAAGCCCACTGACTTATCCCGGTTGATTTTCGCTCCCGTTACCGCTTCGTAGTCTCTCAGTGTCTCGCCGACAAGCTCGATGTGCTTTTGGCTAGACACTATGACGGTGACGTCGTCCGCGTATGCCGACACGCTCGTCCCGCATCCCAACTCTCGCGGGATGCCCCTCAGCGTCGCCAGCTTCCGCAGTAGTGGCTCGAGAGTCAACACGTACAGAAGCGACGAGAGGGGGCATCCCTGACGGACCGAACGTGCAATGTCGAATGGTTTTGATAGATGCCCATTGACGCGAACTACCGAACGGATGCCTCTGTACAAGGCAGCCATCCAGCCGCGGAAAATGGGACCGAAGCCGGCTGCTATGAGGACAGCCTCCAAGTATTGATGGTCTACCCTATCGAAAGCTTTCGATTGATCTAAATTGATCAGGGCCCCACCCATGCCAGGTTCCTTAACTACCCTCTCTATGATGTAGCGCATCAGATGGAGGTTGTCATGGATGCTCCTGCCCGGCACCGCGCACGTTTGCGCCTTGCCGATCAGTTTCTCGATGACAAGCGCCAACCGCTTGGCTAACACCTTGGCCAAAATTTTCAAGTCTGCATTGAGCAGAGTGATGGGCCTAAAGTTATCTATGACGTCCCCCTTGTTTGGATCTTTCTTCAGCAGCGTTACGGCTCCTCGACTCACAAAACCGGGAATGCTCCCGTTTTGCTGCCAGTTGCAGTACACCGCCACCAAGACGTCTCCAAACAAGTCTGGCTTACAGTTGTAAAGCTCGTAGGGCAGACCATCCAAACCCGGAGATTTGTCCCTCGAGCATCCCGCCATCGCGTCCCTCACTTCCGCCGCCGTGATGGCACCTTCGCAGCACTCCGCCTCTCTTGCCGAGAGTCGTGGCAGGCTGTGCAGGTAGGCACTGAAGTCCACCCTGCGTTCTCGCTCGCCATTCGTCCCAAACAGTCGAGCAAAGTGCCGCTGAAAGGCCTCACACATTTTGCTTGGCTCGAGCAGTTCGCGCCCCTGTTCGTCCACCAGAGACCGAATGGTGGCTTTGTTGCCCTGTTGCGCCTCCGCCACCCGGGCCTCTCGTGCGGCTCCAACACCTTCGTTTCTTAGAGCACGCATCCTAGCCCTGACAACGCACCCTTCGTGTTTGGCGTTGAAGTGTTGGTCAAGGGCCAACCTCGCCGCCAAAACGTCGGATGCGATGCCACTTCTAATTGCCTCTTCTAGCTTCTTAACTAGTTCACCCTCTACTCTGTTTCTGTCTATGGCTAGTGCTTTGCTATACCTAACCGCTTCTGCTTTTATTGCTCTCTTGAGGGCAAACCACCATTTGTTATTGATGATGGCTCCTGTCAAAGCCCTCTTTACTAACGTGCTAATCCGGTCTCTGAAAACTGGTCTCGACGGGAAAGACGCGTTTAGTTTCCAGTAACCGGAGCCCTGCCTATGTGTCTTATCTAAGTCTAGCGTACACGTCACAAGTTTGTGATCCGTGTAGCTGACTATGTGAAATTGTGGACACCCTATGCTATCTCTATCTACTCTCCTACACAGTATTCTATCTAGATACGATCTCGACGACCCGATGCGGTTTGTCCATGTCCACATTGGCGCATTCGGGTAATCGAGTCGGTACCTGTCAGACAGTTGAAAGCGTCTGAGCAGGTCTTTGAGGCATTTGCATCCCCGTCTATTCCTATCTCTGCCAACATAGTCTAGATGCGTGTCCAAGGTAGCATTCCAATCCCCCACTAAAAGTAAAGGACGAGACGTTCCTAGGAATACTTCTAGACGTCGAAAGAAATCCGGCCTACCTGTTAAAGGTGGTGCGTATACTGATATGAGTCGAAAAGCACACCCATCGCTGCCATCGACATCCAGAACAACCAATCTACCCTCCGGGTCTATGAATACTGTCTTTACTTCGAGATCCAGACTCTTGCGAAAGAGTACCGCCGTGCCACTACCGCCCATTCTCGGCAGACAGGGAGAAAAATAAATGTTAAACTGTCTGCCAAACATGGACGATAGGGCCCGCGTATCATGGAGTCTGGTCTCGCTTATGGCTATGATTTCTAGTTTATGTGACTTTATGTCATTTAGGAGGTACCCTTGTTTCCAAGGGGACCCCAAGCCACGCGCATTTACACAACCAATCTTGAGCATCATTTTGATTTGAGTGTTAAAGTTTTATAAAGAGAGTCACTTACCGTTTGAGAGTTTTTGTGTCTCCTCCTTCGGGTTTTCTTCGAGGAGATCACTATATAGTTTTTTCGCCAGGTATTTTTGGCATTTGCCAACTGCCTTTGGAAAAATAGATTTTAGTGTGTGGTGCAGGGTTGGTGTTATGTGTAGTATTTTGATGTGTTCTGGCGGTGTTGTGTATGGGTGGTTGCTGGTTTTTATGTCTTCGTTTGTTATGTTTGTTTTTGTGTTGATGTATTCCATCAACTCTGAGTTTTTTGTGTTGATGGCAGTGAGCATTGTGTGTGTACTTGCTTTTGGGGTTTTGTTGCTTGTGTTGTAGTTGTGTGTGCTTGTGTTGGTGTCTGGAGTGTTTTCGGGAGTTGTGTATCTCCCTGCTTTGTTTGTGTTTGCTTTTCTTTTCTTGCTCCTCTTCCTCCTTCCTTTCTGGGTTATTTGCCATTCCTCATTACTTTCATCTTCCGACGAAGGTTCTGAGGAATCGGAAGGGGGTAGGGGCAAATTGTGAGCGTCTGTGTGTGCTTGTGTGAGTGGTTGTGTTGCTGTTTTTGTTGGTGCTGATGGCTTGTTATTTGTGTGAGGTGTGTGTGATGTGGGGGAGGGGGAAACAGTCTTGGAATTTTCTTTCTTTTCCCCTGCTTCCTCACTTGTTGTTTTTGCAGATGCTGTTGTCTTCTCAGTTGCCAGTGTTGCTTGTGTTTCTCTTGTTTTGATTGTTGATGGTGGTGTTGGTAGTAGGGTTTTTTTTCCGGGTTTTGGTGGTTGCCCTTGTTGCTTTTTTTGGTTGGCGGCGGTTGGGCAACTGTCCTTGAGGTGTGCCTCGCTGCCGCATACATAACAACGTGGCCGCCTTCCTTCCACCACTACATATAACTTGTGGTCCTTTGCCAGTTGGATGTGTGTGGGGATCTTTTGGCACTCCTCTTCAGTGATATGGAGGAGGACTTCGACTTTTTTTCCCCCTTCCCAGTTTTTCTCCTCTGCAGTAGCAATTTCTAATATATTTGCCTCCTCCATTTCGAGGCATATAGAACCTACTATCCACTGTGTTTCCACTTGTGAAGGGACATTCTTTACTGTCACCTTCGTCACTCTCTGTCCAAGATAACTCGGTATCATCACCAAGTCATCTGTGTGGAGAGAGAGTGTTGAAAATTCCTTCGCTAACTGTTCGCTCTTAAAGCGTACTAGGACCGTGGCAAATTTTCGTCCCCAAGTAACATGACTTTGAAAGGGCCATATCGGTTTGAGACAAATCTCAATTTTTTGGGTGGAGAAACTCTCCGGTCGCTTCGTTTTCTTGTTGATAAGTCTGTATGATATGTGCTTCTTGTTTGTATTTTCAATAATTGCTTTTGGTATGTGTATTTGTACAGTGTCACCTTCTTTCGTGAGAAGGGATTTTGTGTCATTGATTTGTTTTTGGGTGAATGTTAATATTGTTCTTTTTTCTTTCGTTGCATCGGCAAAATTTGTTTTTGTGATGCTGGCAGATATGTTGTTTGTGGCGTTTGTGGTGTTGTTTATCTTGTTCGTCTTGTAGTTGTTGATGGTGGTATTGACAGTGGTGTTGGTACTGCCAGGTTCAAAGGTGGTGGTAGTGGCGGCAGAGTTTGTCGAAGTAGTGGTGGTGTTGGTGTTGAAGGTCGGTGTCCTGTTGTTGTTGCTGTTGTTATTGTCACTGGTAGTAGCAGTGGTGAGGACAGTGGTCGTGTTAGCAAGGACATTTGTGTCGTTGTCGTTGTTGTTGCTGTTGTTGTTGTTGTCTTTGTCGTTGTTGTTGTTGTTGTCACTGGTGACGGTGGCAGGCAAGACTGCTGTAGCAGCAGAGTTTGTACACGTGATGGTGGTAGTGGTGGTGGTTGAGGCAGCAGCAGTTGACTCAGAATCATTGCTCTTCTTCATCACTTGTCTGCGTTCATGCGGAACGGCATTAAGTGTTTTCGCCTCTGGCATTAGGAGCGGGAAGTCGGCCTCGTTGAAAACCTTAGCCATATTCGTTTTAAAGAATATGGCTAGGAACGAGGAAGATATGTTTGAATTTTTGGAAATAAGGCTCTAAATAGAGCTATTTCCGATTTGAAAAATATATGTTCACGAAGTATTTTGTGTTATACACAACTTATACAAAATTTTAAAACAAAATAGGTCTTTTAAGAGGTGAAAAATGCAACTTACATGGGAGCCGATGTGTCTACCGTCCGTCCATGATGATAGATAGATAGTAGATAGATAGATAGATAGATAGATAGATAGATAGATATAGATATATATATAGATGTGGTCTTCAGAACACGGTATTTGGACGTCTTTGATCAGATAGCGCTGTAGAGACGAGCTATTACATGTATTCTAAGAGAAAGCAAAGAGAGGTGATCAGAATTGAAGGAATCCGATCTAATCCTTGCAGCCGTTTCATATCAGTGTGTGGGTGGCTCGAACTATTTTTCTTGAATTATATCCCTTTCTTTTTTTAATTATGTCTATATTTTACATACTCATTTAATTATTATGAGTAATTATTTTGTGCTAGTAACTTTAAGCGTTATAACTTATTTTAAAATGTCTTCCACTCCACATGCTTTCATATAATTTCCTTTATAACCTCCACACGCTTTTGTAATATTTTTGTAAGTCATTCATCGTATGCATGAATGGACCGTAGTGAATATAGAAGAAAGCACTATTATTGCTTTTGTTGTTATTGTTGTTGCTTCTTCTATTAATGTTGTCTACGGAAGCGAGCAAATACCAATACTTGTGTAATGGGAGATACTAAATAAAGACTCGTGTTGGAAACACTTTTCGTTGTTAAAACCGAATAGAAGGAAAAAATGGTGACAACACCACCATTGCTGTCTCCATCGCCATCACTACTACTCTCAGTAATAACATACCATCAAATACTGAGAATCGATTTGAGTCAACACAAAAAGCAAAGGAGGGGCGGGCTGGTTATGGCACAAAAGTTGGTGGATCTTTGTCCGAAACATTTATACAAGAAATGGTGAAGGAAAAATTTGACAAAAATCTACGTTTCAAAAAAGAAAAAAAACAGCGGGAGCTTTCATGTGCCTTAGAAAGACAAACTAAAGGAAGCTTTGGCTCGTATGTAGCAGGACGTATAATCCTCAACCAGGTCAGGGAATATGAAGGCGTGTGTTTGACTTTAAGCTTAAATGACAACGGGAGGAGACAAGAATAGCTGGCGTGCCGCGAACATGCTCACAAACTAGTGTCACAGTAAATGAATGTCAAGATTTGGTACGGACGTCGAACTTTTACCAGTCGTTACCTTGAAGTCATTCTACGAACAAATGGAACAATTCTAAGGATGTGCCTGAGGTTCGGTGAACAATTGTTGGGAGAAAGCTGGTATCCTTGGTGGTCAGAGTAATTTTAGATTTGTGCGGTTCTTTGGCTAACTCTATTTGGAAGATCTCTTGTACTTGGAGGAATGTAAAATCCATGTATTCACTTATCTTGTATATTTTTCTCTCTCCGACAATGGAACTAATCGCCACAAAAATCATCTACGAAGGCTCTACTTTATTTTTTCTTTGAATATGGAATAGCCCAATATGGATAGCTTATCTTCGTTTGAAGGAAAATGCACTATATGTGCATCTAATCTCGAAACAGCTGTCGGAGATTATCTGTATACTTTGTCTCTTATGATCTACGCTATTGTAACACCTCAACAATTATGTTTAGATAAATAAATACCATAATCTAAACCGATACCAGTTATTTGCCTGCTAATATTTTCATCCTACTGTACACGTATCTACTCAAGGATAAACTGTCTATAGTAATCACTGCTTTTTGTTTTATTTGCAATCAAAGTTAGAGTTTTAGGTAGTAAGTCAACTTGTGAACTACCTGTATGTACCTTTTACATTATATCATTAAACATTACCTGAACTCCGTTTTGTATATTTTTCGCCTGATCCCACCCGTTTCCCCACTCGTCCGATTTTACTGAAACCCGTCACACATTGTACCCTATCTTTGTAATGATCCCTTTAACCGACGTTATCGTTGTTGTTACAATTTCTATCACTTAGTTATAAAGCATTGTCGTGTATAATTTTTGTTTTTATATTCACATCTCTTATTTTTACATTGATCTCTACCTATTTTTGCATCGATCTCTCTATATCAAGTAATTCATTTCTCTTCGTTTGTATAATGACTTACATGCGCGGCGAACGAACAATTATTGAATTTATCTTCATGACATTACACTTCTGTTATTATATAATTCTACAACCATACACAACGCTTATCATAACGTGTCGCATTCACCTCAGATGTCATGTTGTCTCAACTGGTGAATCGCATTCACTTCAGATGTCATGTTGTCTCAACTGGTGAATCGAAATCGTTCGGTAAATCTCAGATTCAAATATATTTTGTCGCTTAGTAAATTTTCTTCGTTGCGTAAGCAGCGGTGTCGTGACACTACTTGTTACGAGAAAGACATGCTTTTCAGCTTTCACTAAAAAACATACTAGCGAACTCATAGAAATTTCACTAGTTTCGCTTGTTAAAAACTGAGAAACTAAAGTTATCTCTTATTGTGATGGTGGATACTAAGGTAAATGGTATGCAAGATAGATAGATTAAGAGAGATGAGGGAGATATGAAAGAGGAAGTTGTGACAAGAGTTAGTTGAGGCGGTAACAGTGAAAGATAAGAGAAAGAAAGGCACGAAAAAAGAAACGCCGATGAATTCAGTCGTATAATCATACACATCACACACGAGCATGCATACACACACACACACACACACACACATACACACATATACATACATACCTACATACATATGTGCATACATACGTGCATACATACATACGTACATACATACGTGCGTGCATACATACATGCATACATACATACAAACATATATACATACAAGTGCATATATACATTCATACATACATGCGTACATATTCTGAGAAATGTAAACAGTTCGTTTCGTTGTGGTGATGTTTGTAGGATGTTAGCTAACGGAGGTGTTGTTGTTGTTGTTGTTGTTGTTGTTGGTGGTGGTGGTGGTGGTGGTAGTGGTGGTGGTAAGTAATGAGGAGCTAACAGCAAACAATTTCTGTGGACCGAAACTTTAAAAAAATTTCGTATGATTTAACGCATGCGCCTCAGTGCAGGTAATCGTTATGAAGTCGCCACCACTACGTCCATGACTGCAAGCTACAAACAACGGCAGTCACAAACTACAAATAAATATCAGCATTACTGTCACTAGCGCCACTAACGCCATCTACCATTATCAACTTTTCTTTCCTTCCTCGGTGGCTTTTCTAGTTCACATATTTTCTCTTGCGTTTCTCTTTCTTTATATCTCTTAAGTGAATTCTAATCACCTCTCTGACGATCATTCGCTCTCTTTGTATATCCTTCTCCATTCTCTCTCCCCTCCACAGTCTGTGTCTTTTTTTTTCTTGCTGGCTATTTTTCAGCTAAAGAAGAGTAATGTCCAAATGCACCCCGTTTCTCCCTGGCCTTCTATGCTAATAGGATAAAGAAGGTGGCGGGAGTTTGTCGTCAAACCGTACACCTTACCCGAATAGCTGCAATACAGCAGAGCTGATCGGGTGGTAGTTTCAAATAGAACGACGGATTCAGTTTGGATTCAGTCTAGATTAAGTCTATCACCGAAGAATTCAGAAAGCAAAAACCGAAACAAATGCTACAGACATGATTTCCATCTCACTCTCTCAGAATTCCGTTAATCCACCTTCCAAGACTGGTAGAAACTTTATTTTGTCAACTTTGAAAGGATGAAAGGCAAAGCAGACCTCAGCGAGGGTTTCCACTCAGGGAGTATAGAGTCATGTTGTCAATTTACTATCTATGACCAATTCAGTGTGTAACTAATTATTTTGTGGTGATATTTTGAGTCATTCTATTAATTATATAAGCCACCTCTTAAGTCAATAATCATAAGTGTTTAAGTCGAAACCATTCGGAAATTATTTTCTCTTTTTAAAGCTACTGTGTGTCTAGTATTAAAATTGTGTCATAGGGTGGAGTTTGAGAGATATGTGGTTGTCCTTCTTAGAAAATCGAGCAACTAGATCGTTTTGTCATGTATACATTGATAAAAAATATAAAACAAAGAAGATTGAATGTTCTTGATAAGCATCACTAAAGTACTGATCACTTGTTCAGGTTGAATAAGTATTTGGGTCAAACCATTACACATTAAGTATATCGTATTTAAATATGTGAATAGCATACACGCACGTGTCTTTTCGAATGAATGAAGATGTAATATAGAATTGTAAAAGGGGGAGTGTTTTCAGTGATCACAAATATTTTGCCTATTTAAAAAAAATGTAATCCTCTTCGACTGAACTTGCATCTTTCCTATAACTGCAGACCTAGTTACTCTTTTACCTAACCAATTAATAAAAATGTCACACGTTGGAATTGAGAAAAGTTTTAAATTTTTAAGAATTTTGTAGACAATAGAAACTTTAATGATTGCTTTCTTTCAGTAAAAGTTACATAATTCCAACTAGAGAATAGGCAGCTTTCTCCATTATATGGACAGCATCACACTTTTGCTATCCAAATGGTTTTTCAACTCAATATTTACATGTTCTGAAAAGATACCATCTTTCCAGAACTCTTTCCGGCATGACTAAAAATGGTCATGAAGGACATCGACTAAATAGGTGGCGTGAACATCAATGGCGAGCAACTGACCACCCGCTCCCAACCATTCAGAGTTGACATTGCATTCATCGCTGAATCCACAGACTAGCTGCAGGTCATGCAGTCAGAGATGAACATTCAGTACTTAGCAGTAGGTCTTAAAAGGAACCACATGAAAAGGATATATATATGCGAATCGGAAGACGCAGTACAATGTCGAATAGAGGTGAAATAGAGATGAAATGGAAGAGGTAAAGGAGTACGTCAACTTAGGGCACACAATCAATATGCGCGGAGATGTAGATGCTGGAATCTCTAAGAGACTAAAGGCAGGATAGAAGGCAATTTAACTAAATAAAGGATGTGTTCCAAATAAGCTAGACAATGACATACGTGCCACACTCTACAATAGTAGCGTCTTACCTGCTTCTCTTATATGCAAGTAAGACGTGCACTATTACAATACATGATATATATATAAAATATGTTGATATTTTAATTTTATGTATATTTTATGGTGATCATGGCGATAAAATTCCATCGTCAGCATCGTTATTTTATATATATATATATATATATATATATATATATATATATATATATATATATATATATATATATATATATATATATATATATATAATATATATATATATATATATATATATATATATATATATATATATATATATATATATATATATATATATTTGTTCATAGAAAAACATGTAATCGTTACCAATATAGCAAGAGATTTCACCGAAAAAGGTCTAAATTAGACACCTTAAGGATCGTTCTCGTTGGTTATATATCCAAAGTTTTAAATTTAAAAGAGAGTTTTGACGCAAAATATCCATTATTATTGAAATTTATTCCTATGTCAACATTTCTGTAAGGCAAATTATATGTCTGACTTAAATTTGACAGTCAAATATAGCCTTATACAGAAATGTTGACATAGGAATAAATTTCAATAATAATGGATATTAGCGTCAAAACTCTATTCTAAATTTAAAACTTTGGATTTATATATATATATATATATATATATATATATATATATATATATATATATATATATATATATATATATATATATATATATATATATATATAGTAGAGGTACAACAAGGCACGAATATTTACTCGAAATAGCAGCGGATACATTTACGACGCTATAGTAAAGCTTCCTTGCGTATATACTGGCAAAGATGTGTGAGTGCAGCAAACGTGAAAAATTTTGTCTTTCCTCAAGGAAGAACATTAGATAAATGGACAACCCAGAATCGGATAATCCAGTACCTAGGTTTCAGACTCTTCAAATACGTTTGTCAACGTAAAATTGATTTGTCTTCATCAACTGGATTTACCTGGACAATATTTCAAATGTATTGCGATATTATATATATATATATATGTATGTATGTATGTATGTATGTATGTATGTATGTATGTATGTATTCATGATTGACCGTCATGATTGACTGTTAAATCCACAAGTTTTTTTATTCTCTTTCTGTTTATTTCCTCGTATTCCTTTCTGTTGAAGAGCGTAGGCTCGAAACGTAAAAGATTTTCTCACCTTCCCGAGCGTCAAACTAATACACCTGCTTGTTGTTTATACACCCGTCTTCGTCTTTTGTTTTTCTGTAAATTTCAACTATATATATACATACATACATATATATATATATATATATATATATATATATATATATATATATATATATATATATATATATATATATATATATATATTAATATTACCTGCAGGTATTGGTAGTACAAATCAGAGGTGCAATCTGTGTGGGTGTATTTTCAAAACACTGTCTGGTTTAAAAAACCACATCAGACGCCACGAAAGGGCTAAGGTATAGGTGCAGGAGGTGGGCAAACTCTGTGTAAGGAGTAGACAACCACCATATATATAAATATATATATATGTATATATATATATATATATATATATATATATATATATATATATATATATATGATGTAACTACATGTGGATTGTTAGCAATATTTTCCCTCCGTCTTCCCTTTCTCTTGGACTTTCCTGTCTCCTGTTTCTGAAGAAGAGCTTTGCTCGAAACGTAAAACACCCTTTCTTTCCTTCCCTGAGCGTCTTTTAATACTTTGTCTGCACCACGTCCTTACGTTGCTGTGGGTTTCTTTCTTGTGTTTTTTCTTCGTTTTTTTTTTTTGGCGGGGGTGGATTAATTGATTAAACACTGCTTAGCGTCATTACTCCAATGTTTTTTTCTCGATCGGGCGATCTACTAGCGCAAATCAGTCAATGTATTGGCTTAATTATATATAAAGCTATAAGCTTTATTCAGTTCGTTCAGAGTTGCCTCTCTTAGGAACATCTCATCGACAAGAGTCAATAAACTCGAAACATCAATGTCTGAGATTCCCGAGAGAGGGTGACATTGAACAACTGGATATTTTCACACCTTTTTACCATAGAAGAGATTTTTCTCCACGGTAACTGCAGTGTATTTGCCTTGAGCAGTTGAAATATGTAAAAAAACATATTTCAACTAACCTAAATTGTAATGTGTGTGTGTGTGTGTGTGTGTGTGTGTGTGTGTGTGTGTGTGTGTGTGTGTGTGTGTGTGTGTGTGTGTGTTTGTACATGCATGGAAATATCTATCTATATATTCATATGTATAAACAAATATATATATATATATATATATATTTATATGTATGTACAAATATATATATATATATATATATATATATATATATATATATATATACATATACATATGTGTGTGTGCATACATACATACATACATACAAATATTTATCTATATATTTATATGTATATATATGTATATACATACATACAAATATTCATCTATATACTTATATAGGGGCACGCAACGTCAACTACATAGCATATGTGGTGCACCTTGTCCACTACCACTAGGTCCGGTCTGTTATGCTCTTGTACCTGATCTGTTTCGATTGGGAAATCCCAGAGGTTTTTGCTAGTCGAGATACACACATAAAAGTAATGCATTCAAAAAGTATAAAACTTTATATTTTTTCTCGCCAAAATCCTTAGGGTGATAGGTGACACCACCCTTCTTGTGCATGCGTGGAAAAGAGAGAAAATCGAAAGCTCCTGACAATGCGGAAAGTTTTATAAAACCTTTACATTTCAGGCGCAAAGACTCATCTTCAGAAGATAAACAGTTTTGGAAATGTCTAGTTATGTAGGCTCCGCTAACCCATTCATATTCCTTAGCATTAGGGAATTTGAATGGGTTAATGGAACCTACTTAACAGGACATTTCCCAGACTGTTATTCTTCTGGAGATGGGCCTTTGCGCCTAAAATATAAAAGTTCTTTTTAAACTTATCACATTGTAAGAAGCTTTCTATTTTCTCTCTGTTTACCTTCTTCGATATTACAATGCTTATAGCGAACTACAAGGCTCTTATGACTTATATATGTCTCTGTGTGTGTACATATAATATATGTGTATATAAATATATTCGTATAATATGTGTGTGTGTGTGTGTGTGTATATATATATTTATATATATATATACGGATATATAGATAGTTAGATACATACATACATACATACATACATACATACATACATACATACATATACGTATCTGTGTGGTAGAGTGTGTATACGTGTGTATGTGTACGTATGTATATATGTCACCTACTAGAATTAAATTATTTCGTGTTACATAATATTTTGGTTCCTCTTCTTCTTCTTCTTCTTCTTCTTCTTCTTCTCCTCCTCCTCCTCCTCCTCCCCCCTCCTCCTCCTCTTCCTTCTTCTTCTTCTTCTTCTTCTCCTTGTTCGTATTCATGTTGTTCTCCTCTCTTCATCATGTATTCTTTTATATATTTTTCTTCTAATTCTCCTTAGAATATTTGATACAGTATTAATAAAAATCCCAATTAATTTCCTGGAATATATTAGATCACCTGTATCTTTTCTTGAAAGAAGACATCGGAAGAAGGGAAAGTGTGACAGAACACGATGAATGTGAAATAAACGATAGTGTATGATGCGTCCTACCCAGCTCTTCGAAACGCCGGTGTTAAAACGGGGGTAGCTGATGAAAGAAAATGTTCTCTATGTGGCTTGTGTGTTTTCTGTACTCTGATTATCATTATTTTCTTGTCTACGTTTTGTTTGCAATGACCTGTACCCAGATATGCACCTACACATACAGGTGGATGTCGGTATGCACATACCTGTACGTATATATGCATACACTCATTTATTATTTGTTTTTATATATATATATAGATAGATAGATAGGTTTCTTTATTAGCCACACAGGGCTCAACACAGAGGGGACAAAATACAAATGTAGAGTTTTTTCTTTTCGAGGGGGTCGAAAACAAAGCAGAAAAAAAAAAAAAAAAAAAAAAAGTGGGGACAACGATGAAAAAAAAAACATCGCAAAACGTTTGGGGTATTTACAAAAAATACGAAATAATACAAAAAATTCCCAATAAATGGGGAGGTTATCCGTGGAAAGAAAAACCTACGAAAAGACCACGGTAACCTCGGTCTTTAGCGTCACACTTTGTTAAATAAAATTTCTTTTATTTAAGCAAGAAACGTGAGTAACTCTCTGTTTACAAAATTTTAAAACGTTTTATAGAATCATGGTCAAGGTGGCTTCGTCATTTATACGTGCCATTCTTGCTACATGTATCCATCTTTTTGCGAAACATTTGCTAGCCAACACTTGCCTCTCTACTCTCACCTTCCTTTTCAAGTGATACTTGAAAAAGTTGATGAGAGATTGACCAGAGAGGAAAGTATTTGTCTCTAATCCTTTCAGACGCGTCCACCAGATGCATTCTTTGGCCATAGCCACAAGTACGATAAATACAGCTCTTCCTTCCCGTTTAAAGGAAGGAGGCGTGACGATATTGACGATAGACTCGGTTGATAAACCGACTCGTCCCACACGCGACAGCAGTCGTTCGACATAAGCGCACAGCTCCGAAATGGTTGGACACTGCACGAGTGCGTGCAGAACGGTTTCATCGCTCTGACCGCATCTCGGGCAGGTCGGCCCCGCATTTCGCGAGCCGTGTCTATAGAGCTTATCCCGAACGGGTAGCGCCTCTCGGTAACACTGCCAGGCCAGGGATCTCTGGAAGTTGTCCATAGGTCCCGGCCCGAAAGTCGTCCTGAACAGGCGGGTCAGGTATTCCTCGTCGACGCCCAGGTTCGCCCCGAGATCGTCGTCGTACCTGTCCTCCACTAATCCCCTATAGAATGACTTCGTTGTGATGCAGCCGCTCAAGGTCGACCCGGGACGGCAAAGTTGTTGCAGAGCAACGCGACACTCACGGTGCCTTTCGCCATTCCTCGGCCTCTTTTTGATCCACGACTGCAGCTCGGTCATGGAGACGAGCTGCGGGAAAGCGCGTCGCACAAACGGCGACCACACCTGCTCACCGTCGTCTACGTAGAGCCGGAGATGTTGCAGTCTCAGCGCATGTCTGCGCATCATCAACCACGGCATGCCCAGCCCTCCTTTCAGCGGGTGTTGGCAACAAACGGATCGCCTCACCATCGGAACGCTTCCTTTCCACAAAAAGCGGAAGAGGATGCGCTCCATTTCGGTGATGGCGCGATCGGGACAAGGCACGACGGTCAGGCGGTATTCGATGACGGACGCGATGTACGCGTTCGCCACCTCCGCCCGACCTTTTAGGGACAGCTTCCCCTCGGACCATTGCCGGCAGAGAGTGGCCACCCTACTCATTATCTCGTCCCAGTTCTTCTCCGTTTGCAGGTCCGGACCGAACCAGACTCCGAGCAACTTGACCGGACCGTCCGTCCAGCGTCCCACTACTGAGGCGCTGCCGGACGGTATGGGCTTGCTTCTCCAGGTGCCGAGCAGCAAACCCACCGACTTATCCCGGTTGATTTTCGCTCCCGTCACCGCTTCGTAGTCTTTCAGCGTCTCGCCGACAAGCTCAATGTGCTCGTGGCTAGACGCTATGACGGTGACGTCGTCCGCGTATGCCGACACGCTCGTCCCGCACCCCAGTTCTCGCGGGATGCCCCTCAGCGTCGCCAGCTTCCGCAGTAGTGGCTCGAGAGTCAATACGTACAGGAGCGGCGACAGGGGGCATCCCTGACGAACCGAACGTGCAATGTCGAAGGGTCCCGATAGACGTCCATTGACACGAACAACCGAACGGATGCCTGTGTACAAGGCAGCCATCCAGCCGCGGAAAACGGGACCGAAGCCGGCCGCTTCGAGGACGGCCTCCAAGTATCGATGGTCTACCCTATCGAAAGCTTTGGATTGATCCAAATTGATCAGGGCCCCACCCATGCCAGGTTCCTTAACTACCCTCTCTATGATGTAGCGCATCAGATGGAGGTTGTCATAGATGCTCCGGCCCGGCACGGCGCACGTCTGCTCCGTGCCGACCAGTTTCTCGATGACAAGCGCCAACCGCTTGGCTAACACCTTGGCCAAAATTTTCATGTCTGCATTGAGCAGAGTGATGGGCCTAAAGTTATCTATGGCGTCCCCCTTGTTTGGATCTTTCTTCAGCAGCGTTACCGCTCCTCGGCTCACAAAACCGGGAATGTTCCCGTTCTGCTGCCAGTTGCAGTACACGACTGCCAAGACTTCTCCAAACAAGTCTGGCATACAGTTGTAAAGCTCGTAGGGCAGACCATCCAAACCCGGAGATTTGTCCGTCGAGCAACCCGCCATCGCGTCCCTCACCTCCTCCGCCGTGATGACCCCTTCGCAGCACTCCGCCTCTCTTGCCGAGAGTCGTGGCAAGCTGTGCAGGTAGGCACTAAAGTCCACCCTGCCTTCTCGCTCGCCACTCCTCCCGAACAGTCGGGCAAAATGCCGCTGAAACGCCTCGCACATCTTGCTCGGCTCGAGCAATTCGCGCCCCTGTTCGTCTACCAGAGACCGGATGGTGGCTCTGTTACTCCGCTGCGCCTCCGCAACCCGGGCCTCTCGTGCGGCTCCAACACCTTCATTCCCCAGAGCACGCATCCTTGCCCTGACAGCACACCCTTCGTGTTTAGCATTGAAGTGTTGGTCGAGGGCCAACTTCGCCGCTAAAACGTCGGATGCGATGCCACTTCGCAATGCCTCTTCTAACTTTATCACTAGCTCCCCCTCTTCTCTGTTCCTCTCTACAGCTAGTGCCCTGCTATACCTTATTGCTTCCGCCCTTACTGCTCTCTTGAGGGCAAACCACCATTTGTTGTTGACGATGGCTCCCGTCAAAGCCCTCTTTACTAACGTGCTAATCCGGTCTCTGAAAACCTGTCTCGACGGGAAAGACGCGTTTAGTTTCCAGTAACCGGGACCCTGCCTATGTGCCTTATCTAAGTCTAGCGTACACGTCACAAGTTTGTGATCCGTGTAGCTGACTATGTGGAACTGTGGACATCCTAAACTATCTCTATCTCTTGTCCTACACACTATCCTATCTAGATACGATCTCGACGACCCAATGCGGTTGCTCCAAGTCCACGTTGGCACATTTGGGTGGTCGAGTCGGTACCTGTCAGACAACTGGAAGCGTCTGAGCAGGTCTATGAGGCCTTTGCATCCCCTTCTAGTTTTGTCACTCCCCACGTAGTCTAGATGCGTGTCCAAGGTAGCATTCCAATCCCCTACTAAAAGTAAGGGACGAGACGTTCCCAGGAATACTTCTAGACGTCGAAAAAAGTCTGACCGACCTGTTAAAGGAGGCACATAAACTGCCAGCAACCGAAAAGCGCCTCCATCGCTGCCGTCCACATCTAAGACAACCAGTCTACCCTCCGGGTCCGTAAATATCGTCTTTACTTGGAGATCTAGACTCTTGCGAAAAAGAACCGCCGTGCCACTACCGC